>NW_011333369.1:17987-55446 GCF_000735185.1 Notothenia coriiceps
TAATAAATAAAAAGTTAACTAGGTGAAAAAAGGTAAGAAACACTTTTTAAAACTTGTGAGAGAACACTAGCTTTTGCGCGCCTCAAAGAGGAGGAGGGAGGGAGAGGAGGAGGGAGGAGAGGCTGATTCAGGAGCACAGACACACTCACAACTATAAATGAACCAAAAATAAATTAATAAACAAGTTTCAGTGTTTTTTTCATATTGGAAATGGTTATGGCCATGATTTTATGATTATTGAAATGTATACAGTTCTGTTTAATATAGGTGTTTCCATAGATCTCTTTATTTCCCCCCTCAAAATACACCAGATTGATGCATTTAACTCCAAAATGAAAAAGAAATCTTCCCGCTACCACCACCCCTCCAAGTATATTTCAGATCTGTGGGAAACACTGCACTTCACCTCAAGCTCAGCCTTGACAAGACTGAACTGCTTTTCCTTCCGGGAAAAGATTGTCCCACTCTTGACCTAACAATCAACATCGGCACCTCTGTTGTTTCCCCGACTCAGACTGCAAGGAATCTGGGTGTGATCCTAGATAACAAACTGTCCTTCACTGCAAACATCGCTGCTACAACCCGCTGCTGCAGATACACGCTTTACAACATCAGGAGGATACGTCCCCAGCTGACCCAGAAATCAGCGCAGGTTCTGGTCCAGGCTCTCGTCATCTCACGCCTAGACTACTGCAACTCCCTCCTGGCTGGTCTACCTGCATGTGCCATCCGACCTCTGCAGCTCATCCAGAATGCAGCGGCTCGTCTGGTCTTCAACCTTCCTAAATTCTCCCACACCACGCCGCTCCTCCGCTCCCTTCACTGGCTTCGGTAACTGCTAGAATCCACTTCAAGACACTGGTACTTGCGTACTTGCTACGAATGGATCTGGCCCTTCCTACATCCAGGACATGGTTAAACCGTACACCCCAGCACGTGCACCCCGCTCTGCATCAGCCAAACAGCTCGCTGCACCCGCAGTGCGAGGGGGACCCAAGTTCCCATCAGCAAAAACTTGTGGGTTTGCTATCCGGGCTCCAAAATGGTGGAATGAGCTCCCCATTGACTTCAGGACAGCAGAAAGCTTACACATCTTCTTCAGACTGAAAACTCATCTTTTTAGACTCCACTTCGAGAGATAGAATTACTAACAAAGCACTTATATACTAATAAAGGGCTGGCTTATCTAAAGCCAGTTGAGTAGCACTTGAAATGTTTGGCTCTATGAAACCTGATGTACTTATATGATTCTGTTTTCTTCAAGGTTGTATCTTCCTGGTCGAATGCACTTATTGTAAGTCGCTTTGGATAAAAGCCTCAGCTAAATGCAATGTAATGTTTTATTTCATATGCAGAAAGCTGCTGTTTTAATCACTAATTGACCAAGGTACAACTAAGTATAAGTTATGTAACAACCTCCTTGACTTCGATAATGCAGACCAAGAAAACGCGGCCTATAAAGGTTTTGTGTAAATCGGCGAAGCGTGTGCCATGAAAAGTTACTAGTAAAACGAAGAAAAAACTGGAAAGAAAAAAAAACAGTGTAAATTCTGGAAAAATTCCGGAATGTAAGTCTAATTGCTTTTTTTTACACTTCTGAAAAGGATTCTGGGGCGCCCTTTTTTGTAAATTTTTTTTATATATAAAAATTTTTATAAAAAAAAATTAAACTTAAACAAAAGTAAATAAACATTACACCCTTCCCACCCTGCCGCAGGGATCGGGGGATACGCCGGCCTGGCGGTGACTCACAAACCAGAAAAGGCCTTCGAAGATGTCACAAGTTTACTTTCTCCTGGTATTCTTTTTTTGTATGGTGTTTTATTATTATTGTAACAACTCTAAACCCCGTATAAATAGAGGGTAAGAAATGAAAAAGACTGTAAAAGTTGTGGTTTGTACAGCCATTACAGAGACAAATCTACTTGATGTCGTTAGACTTCGGACATCGGATGTAATAAATATAGTGTGAAATAGTCATTGTGTTACGTCCTTTACTAAAAAATTACGTGGCATAAAAGACTATATAGCGCGTTGTGTTTCTATAAAGTGAGACACGTTTGGGAAACTGAGATTATACAAGTAGTGTACTTTGTTCTTATACTTGGACCGAAATAGGTTAAGAAAGTGTTTTCTCAAGATGTAGGACTGTGTAGAGAATTAGATGTTGACAGAGTTGGACTTCTCTCCTGCGTCTTTGTGTACATTTTTTATATTATGTTACCCTCTGAAACCTATAAATAGAGGGTAAGAAAAATGAAAACCTGTAAAATGTCTGGTCTGTATAGCAAACTACAGTGACAAATGGTTTATGGTGAAAAAGTCTTTTTACGTATTGTACTTACGTTAGTACATTTATGTACCAAATATGTACATTAATTGACCCCAAGGTAAAGAAACCTTTCCAACCGTACCTTCATCGAATGAAGACGCCAGAGACACATAAAGAAGGTCGAGACGAGACACACCACACCGTGCTCGGTAAAAACAGACACGTACGCGGAGCGCGTGGCCACCCTAATGGCCCTCTTGCAAAAACCAATCGTAGACACGATCGGTCGTTCGCGATTGTATACCCTTCCGTCGAAAAAGTGTTTGTTCCACCTCCCTCTTGAGAGAGGACAGTCTGACTTTCAGAGTCTATTGGAGTCGAGGTNGTCGCTTTGGATAAAAGCCTCAGCTAAATGCAATGTAATGTAATGTAATGTACTGCAGCACCTCTTTTCACCCTCTGTCTGAAACCAGAGCCCAGTCTGCTCTGATTGGTTAGCTGGCCGGCTCTGTTGTGATTGGTCAACAGCTTAGAGATGTCCCGCACCTCAACATGTATAATATGTTGGAGCGTTAGCCAATATAAGCATGAGTGTGACATAGTGATGTCACCGTGTTATGGAAGTAAACAAAGGAGTCCAATGGAGGTGTTTCAGACGGGTAGGGGATTGTGTCGGAGAGAAACTCTCTCCGAAGGGAACACAGGGATGGGACAATGGACACACTTTGAGGAATGGACTGTTAGATATTTGCATGATATTGTCCTACTTTTCCTTCTTGAGTTATGGCAACGAAAAAAAAAAGTTTTGTGAGGTCACACGTACCTTGACCTTTGCCAAACAAAATCTCCTTCTGTCCAAGACGATATTTGGCAAATTCGCTTTTCAAAAACATATCTTACTGAACAAAAGAGTTTAAAAAGGAACATCAATTGTTTGTGTTCCACTCACATTAGGGATACTGAACTTCACGTACAAATATTTCAGCTTTTTCAGATTCAGCCCACCTTTGTGTTCAAAGGTGTGTGTGTGTGTGTGTGTGTGTGTGTGTGTGTGTGTGTGTGTGTGTGTGTGTGTGTGTGTGTGTGTGTGTGTGCGCCATGCATGCACGTGTGTGGGTGTGTGTTAAATTATTCACGTGTAAGCAGCTGTCTAATCTTCCAACAAAAAGTAATCTCCTGAAAAGCAACAAGTGGAGGAATTATTTATGATCAAAGTGTTACTGACACTGAGCAGTCAGACAGAAACCTGCTGCTACTTTTAAACTGAACACACACACACAAACTGTCCTGCCTCACCTGCTGTTTCAGTCTGGTCTCCCCAGAATTACATTAACACAAATAAACAGTGACATTTACTATTTAAAGGGAAACACAATTTCTCCCAGTTTATGTTTGTTTTGATGATGTTTCACAATACACTTCTAATCCGGTCCGCATAGGGAACGATGAAGTGGATGGATGGATAAAAAACGCAGGACTTTAACCCAGGACATTTTTCACATATTAATACATTTAATATCATATCATATAATGCTATTTTTCAACATCAATGTTTTTGCCAATTATTGACATATCAAACAAATGCAATGTGTCTTTTAGGACCAACAATAAATACATTTCCTGGGTAATAAAGTTCAGTTTTTTATAAACAGGTTTATTTAATTGGTTAAGATTGTGAAAATGAAAGAATATTTCGTAATTGTCTTCAGGACTGACTGGAGACAATAGTGAATTCAGTAAAGGTTGAAAATAATATCAATAGTGAATATTTTTGGTCAACTAAGGACATTTTATCAGCCTTTTCAGAATAAGATAAAGGGTTAAATTAAGTTTAATTTACAATTTACAGGGATGAAAAGAAGATTGACCTGGTATTTTCACATGGGACACCTTTGCAAACCCTTTATGTTTTCCTCGGGACAACGCCCACTTCGCCAGAATTAAAACCCTGTCCGTTTTTCCTCCACGGAGACGCACATTTTTCCTCATGGACAATCTGATCGCTGGAATCTGTCTTTGTTGCTGCCCTTGCTGTCCAACCAGCCAATCAGCGTTAGTATCCTGTTTGAAACGCCCACAAATATCGCTCACTGTCCAATCAGGGAGCTCCTTCACCCGAACGCCATTTTGTGGGTTTATAACAGCGATGGTCGGTTCTCCTGCTGGCGGCTGGTTGCTGGAACCTGTTGCTCCGCAGTTCCGTGTTGTGCAATGGACGGGTGAGTTCTCCAAGCGTCTTTACGTACACACTCAGATAAAATGTACTTTCTGCCTGTTTTATTCACACCTGAGAGCCATAAGAAAACATGTCGTCCACTAACGGTTGTCCAGAGAGCCGTTAGTGTTGTTGTTGTTCGCTTAACTGTCGATAAAGTTGTGTTTAAAGTGGTAAATAAGCAGGAGTTAGCATTAGCGTTAGCATCGGGACGGCCCATTCTCAAAACCCTCAATTTCACAAAAAAAGGTGCTTTCGTTTACAAGCAAACACACATTTATTTAGCACATAGCGTTATTCTTAGGATCTGGTTTTGTTGAATAGGTTGTGGGAAGAATCACTAAGTTACAGTAACGTTACAGATTCACGATGTTCTCACGCCCACTGAGTGTTTTCACGATGCTACCTCACCTAGAAAAGTGTAGATTCAGTGAAAAATAATGTAATTTCATGTGTTAAAAGTGTGCCGAATTGAAGAGTACTCCCAGTTGATTCGTTTAAGGTGAAGATATTATGTTTTTATAGGTTTGTTGTTGTGAGGATTAAGAATGCAAGTTAAAAATGACCATGTTTCAAATGGAGTTCAGTTGTATTTGCACTGTAACGAACGGAAGTAACTGGAACTCGGTGTAATTTAGACTGTAGGCCATTATAGCTTATAGTTTTGTTGCCAAGCAAATCCCTTTTTTAATGAAGATTTTATTAAAAACTTCACATGTTGCATGTGTGTCGACTTGAATGTTTCCAGTTGATTCGTTTTAGAGGTTAAGAGTCATATCCTGGCAGGTTTGTGGATTTCATGTTTTGAAAGGTGGCTTTACAATGATAGCAATGTCATTCAGTTTTATTTGCTCAAAAGGGAAGGGGAGTATTATTATATATAGAGTCTATGGGTGTATCAACGGTGTGTTTTTAGGCCTCAATTGAAGATATTATTTGTGCTTTTTAAAGAAATAAAGTAGCTTCATTGGTTGCATGTTTGCCTCACTAGAAAGTGGTCTTAGTTTGACATGGACGAGTATTTTCTATGTTGGTTTTAAGGATTAACAGGAGAACTTTAAATCAACAGTATTTCATAAGTAGTAACCGTTGCTAAGATGTTAAACGGTGCAATTATGATGAAATGCCTTCTGTCAAGCTTCATACTGCTTACAATGAGTTGTAAATCTTATTTTAAATAGTTGTATTTCCACCTGGCGACACTGCAGGTCACCTAAGACAGAACGGGTCTCAACTCTATTGAGTTGTTGGCAAAGCGAGGAAACATGAGAACAATCCTGTTTGTCCTGCATGTGTTTGTTTTCCATTGACTACAATAGTATTGATCTATTTGTTATTGACCTGAAGGAGTCAGTTGGCCACACTGAAGACAATGGTGTGGTGTCAACTGTTCTTTTGAGCTGTTAAATATAATAACGATCCTTTTTAGCTGCAGATTGTGAGACGTTTGAGTTCCTGTTGTGAATATGTGTGCCTGGTCAGGGCTCATTCATGCCCTGGGGGTCCTCTTCCAGCTGCTTTACAGTCTGTACAGTCAGCCAGCCCGACCAGCCGATTTTTCATTATCTAACTGTCGAAGACATTTGACTAACTCTGTGCTTCAAGTATTCATGTCACAATGGTTCATGTATATGTCATAAATACGTGTACTTCACCTGAGTATTTCTGTTATGTGAGAAAACGGTAGTGTCTTTTTGTTCTTGGGATTGTAGTTCCTAACGTGTCCTTATTCTATTGATTCATATTTTAATTGTGAATTTTCTATTTTATTTACAATTGTTTGGCAGTACTTTAGACTTTTGTTTTTATCCCAGTTTTTTAGTAAAAAGTGACGACTCTAAATGTCTTGTTTTTTCACTCAAAAACCTGAAGATATCCACCTTAATAAATTATACAACAGACAAGCGATTCATGAATTATCCAAAAAGTTGATTGACTTATTGATTAGACAATGGAGTGTAATTGTAAGTCTATTAAAACTGATTATTTTAGAAACTTTTTTTTATTCTTCATGTAAAACAGTTGGTTCACATTAAAAAATAATTAATGAACGGTGCTCATTTCAATCTGATATCTGTTGTTTGGGTCACATGACCTCCTCATAATGTGCTCCTGCAGACTCAGGCTCTTGATTTGTATATTTACTAAAGCAGCTACCGGAAGCTAGGAGACAAACCAGGAAATAAAACAAATGAAAAATGGCCGAGAGAAAATCTCTCAAGAACGATCAGGACATTACAGACTGGATCCTTATTTTTCTGCCTCTACATGAAACAAGTTATTGTACTCCTCCATATCTCTGGCTGCAGATCATTATTGTATCATATAAAAGTACACTTCAGTCATAGAAGTGTTTAAATCTTGACTGAGTAGACCCTTTTGATAAGATTTTTTTAAGAGTCTTTTTAAATGTTGAAATATGTTTTGTTATTTTGGTCATTTCATATATCAGTCTTTATTTTCATTTGAAGCTTTTATTGACGTTTTAAAGAAGCTTTGGATGTCATAACATTTCATATATAATGAAATGTTTACACCACATCAATTAGACTAGAAGCTAGAAGACCTTTCCTTACCAACACGTTGTCTACACTAGGTTGGTTTAATGCACTGCATCTCCAAACTGCACAGTTCACGCCTTTTTAGCTTAATATTGTTAATACAGAGCAGTGAGTACAACTGCTCGACTCGTTCTTTTAGTTTTTTCATTAGGATTTTGTGTGGATAAGTACCTGGTACTAAATATTTTGTATATTTGTTTGTGCAGATTCTTAGAAGATGAGGACATAGCTTAATTTATTCATGCATCTGTATCTCTGACGCATCGTTTTAGTCTGATTTATTCATTCGCCTCACCTGTTTAATTTCCTGCTTTTCAGATTTACGACCTGTGAGTCATTTGTGTAACATATTGACAGATTGATCCCGCAGCATCCTGCCCTGCAGCTGAAACCCTCTGCATGCTGTGTTGATGTTAAACGCTTTAAACTGGTGTGCTCAGCCTCTCTGTGGAGCAGCCTGCTGGCTTTCTGAGGGTTTCATGTGAATGATATGATATTAACAGTTTTCTCACTTCTCATTCTGACCACTTACAGCTGCAGTGTGATGCAGCTGATCTGCACACATTCTTTCAAATGCTTTCAATATCAACTTCTTGAAATGGATCAGAAAATTCCCTTAAATCAGAAGCATTTTCAGGAATTTCATTTAATCCCAACCGAAACACGTGAGCTTTTAAGACTCGTAGCGAATGTTATCCCCCTGCCGCTTAGCCCCCTCTTAGATTTGTTGAAATGACTGAGTTTGTAGGTTTGGAGAAACACATTTTAATATAGTGACATAAATCAATACACGCAGCTTCGTCCCTCGTAAAAAGAAAAGGATAAATGGTGGCTGGTAGAAAGGGAAATATTTGGAGAATAATCATTTATTAAAATAAATAAACTCTAATATTTATGGAAAAAACTTGAATATTCTTAGGGTTTAAATTGGGTTAAAAATGTACTAAGGAAAAAAAATGAAATTTATTAGAAACTAAACCTGAATATCCTCTAATATTTTATAAAGAAACACGTTGAAAAAATACCCAAATAATAAAGTGGTAACATTTAAGAAAAAAATATATAATCTAAAATAATAAAATCACAAACTTATGAAAAATAAAATGAAGTTGTAATGTTTTATTGTAAAGGAACCACCATTAATTGGCTCCCTATTTCATTTTATTTCTTTACCTATACGCTCCTGATACTCCATTGTACAGCTAAACAAATCTGCAGATTCATTGACATTTGTTTGCAGTTTTGGCAGATGAAAGAAAATGTGATCTCTTAAATCCCGAGTTCCTACTCCCTGTATGATAACCCCCTCTCTGTATTATTATCATTGTTTAATTGTGATTTGCAGATGTTTTTATCTGAAACAAAGTGCAGTCAGCTGGTGACCTGTCCTCTCTGCTGGGTCTCTCTCTCTCTCCTCAGGCTTTAACCTCATTTTAACTTTTTTTTTTGGCTTGTTGTTTTGAGTTTCTCTCCCTGCTGCTTCTAACACGCTGTCTTCTCTTTACAGCAGTGTCCACCAAGATTTAACAGTTGGTACTAAGGTAGGCACCTCTGCTTCCTCTTCCTCCCCCTCTCTTCCTCCTCCTCTTCCTCTTTGTTGGTTTGTGTTCTGCTGTGAAATGCTTAAATTTGATTTGCAGAGTTTAAGGTCACTAACAAAAATCTCCCTTTCAATTATGATAGGTCTTAGTTGCATGAAAAATGTCTCCCAACAGGAAACACTTATTCTAATATTGTTTATTCATCAATTAATAGTCTAGTTTTTGGAAGTATGAAATGTCAGGAAATTGAGAAAATAAATGTTTTACTACTTTATTTAGATTAGAACTTAATTTATAATACAGTTTCCTTAGTACTGCCACTAACTTGTGTTTATGCACACTGTACAGGTTTTCGTTATTTCCTTTCACAATAAAAGCCCTAGACACATTTCTAAACATTAAAGAGGACATAAAGTCACTAATGGCGCTTTTCCACTGCAGCACGGTCTAAGCGTGCCGTGCCAAACCAGGCCCGCTTATTTTTTTGCTTTTTCCACTAGGGGTAGTTCCGGCTCAGGGCTACTTTGTCACCTTTTTTCTGGCCCTCCAAAATCGAGGTTCTTACCGGGCCAACAACCGGGCTGAATATGCTAAACTAGTGACGTAAACACTCTCGACTGCTGAATGGTCAGAGAGAATCGCTGGCAAGGGGGCTACAACTACATGAACATATTTGACCGTGATTTAATTTTAATACACGTTTCAAAATGATGCCGAAGTAACAACATACTGATACGGGTAAAAAAACCATGAATTAATGCTTTGACAAGACAGCAGGCGAAAAACCTTTTTTTAAATGCGTGTTTTCTGAATGGAGATCGGATCGACCAGGCTAAACTAACGCAGTATATGCTCCGACCGTCCACACCCACAACAACGGCCTACAGACATAAATAAACCAGCGACTGTATTCGCCATGACACAGACAGTCTGTGGTTTTGAACTTTTGAGCTCTGAAGGCTAACTGCTAACAGCTAACGGCTGATGTTTTGTGGTTCGCATTGAAGATGACGTCACGGCAGTTTTACGCAGCTTCGCTCCGTCCGCCGAACAGCCGATCGCCCCGCCTTCACAATGCGTTACTATAGTTACTGCCCCAGTTCCTAAACTGTAATGGAAACGCAGCATAGAGTGAGCCTGGCCTACCAAGGCCTAAACATACCGAACTAACCTAACCTAACGTAACCGAACCTAAACCATGCGAGGCCCTGCAGTGGAAATGCGCCATAAGATAATTTGACTAAAAGGCAAAAGTAGTCCTCTCGAAATTCTTACTTTTTAAGAGGTGTTTATTTACGAGTGTTTGCACAAAGCACTCTGCTTCCCCTTGTCCTTCTCCTTTGTATGCAGGCTGTAAATACAGGTTTGTGTTATTACCTTTCACAACAAAAGCCTGTGACACTTACTCTGCATCAGTAACTATTAAAGGGAACTTATATTTAGCTGAAGTAGTAGTTCTTTTGAAAAACATCCCCTTTTTGTAAATAGTTTATTTTAGTTTGTACATATCAATTAATGTACAATAGCTTTTATTTATAACCTCATTCTTTTTTATTCCATGATTTAATTCATAGCCACATTTATTCATTTCATTGACTTATTTCATTATGTAATATTATTAAATGAGATTTGTGAGCTCAGCCCTAACATGCATTTGTTTTGGCTTTGGGAAAGATTAGTTCATTGTCTCTGTATTGATCTTGCAAAACATTAAATATCAGGGTCTTAAGAAGTATTAAAAGTTGATAAATCAATTTATCAAAAAAGTATTAAACGGCGTTTTCCAAGGTATTACATTTTGTAGCTTGTTTTCAATAAGTATATAAATGGTCCAAAGAGGTTGTATTCTACAGTCTGCCTGAATGTAATCATTGCGTAGGTGTGTAGTGTGTAGTGTGATTCTGTGTAATTTATTTATGGCATCCCGTTGGGTTTCACGTCATCTGAACAGGACATCGCACGCTCACTGCTTGATAACGCGCAAGGTCCGTTCACGCCGGTTGTTAAACAACATCGTTATGGGGAAATGCAAGTCTGCGTCCAAATGGTTGGAAGATAAGGAGGAAGGACAATCAATACTGTATATAGTCAATGTCAGATAAAGTGCGTCGCCAAGGTAACCGGTTAGAACTCCAAGTGGAGATGAGGTCTTAAAATGTATGGGAAGGGTCTTTAAAAAAGGTCTTAAAAGGAATTACATTTGACTTCAGGATTCCTGCATATACCCTGAATATATATATATATTTTTTTTAACTGTGCAGCGACCCCGTGAACACCATTAGAGTCCGGCGATGCCACCTGGAAACACTCAGAGGTTTTCTCTGTAATTAGTGTTGCGTTCTCACCGTTTTATAAACGTATTATGAACTGCAGCAGTGATTTAGACACATTCCTCAACAAGTCTGACGATAATCAGATTATTCAACAATAATTTGACATTCTTAAAGAACCAGGCCGCTGACTTTGCACCCATTCAGTATAAATCCTGCTGACTGAATCATTGGTCAGGTTTTACATATCATCATTTTCTTTGTGGCATGTTTCAGTTCTCTGTAAAAGGGTTGCTAAAGGTTAACGAAAATCATGACCACATATTTTTTTATCTAATACATTTTCTTTGAACAGTGGATTTCTTTGAACAAATTAAATGGAACTTAAAGAAAACGCAAACCAATAAATAAATAAATAACAAGAGTCCGCTAGATTTACGCAATAACAACATCTCTGCAAAACTAAATGCGACAATAATGAAATGAAAATAATATTAATAAACCACATAAATAAAATACGTTTTAAACAGAAAATAAAACCCTCTCTCTTTTCCTCCGTACCCAAATCTTTTAAAAACGGGGGTACAACGAGCGGATACAGATTTGCTGCCTATATGACATCAAATCGGCAGCGGACCCACAGAGAGTTGCTATCAGAAACAATGCCTGATGTGTTTTGGACGTAATCTCATCTTTGTTTACATTAGCAAGCCTCGCTAACACTCAGAGCTAACCTGTACTGGAGAGCACATGTGTTTTTTAAAAAGCAGGAAATTAAAAAAAAGAACTCACCTTGTGATACACCTGCAAGAGAAAAAGCATTTGAGCTCCATACTGTTTCAGAAATAATCCTTGATGTGGTTTAGAACAGGATGACGTTTTATCACAGCAGAATTTAACTTTATCTCCGGTAGAATTCTGATCAGGCATTAGCTCCGCCTCCTCTTTTTTTTGTTCAAGCTAAGGACCCAAAATCCTCGTTTCTCTAACAGGGCTGCAAAAGAGTGGTATGAGCAGTATGAGGCATGGCTACAATGGGGGAACTGTTTGGTATTTTAAGCAAAAAACTTCACAGACATGTTTTGTATAGGTATGGCCCTACAATATATTTTTCCAATATAGCATGATAGGTCCACTTTAAGTCAACTTCTACATTTTTGTTTCTTACAGACCAAACCAATAAATCACTTGATAAATGAAGAAAATGGTCTGCAGCTCTTATAAGCATGCAACATCAAAACTGACTGACTGTCTGCAGTATCTGTCTAAGAGCAGAGTCTCCAATTTCACTGAAACAGGAAGGAAATCATTTAATACCCAGTGTTTGTGAGTTAACAAGATAAAATCCATCGGTGTGAAAGTCAGAGGAGGAAACAGGAAATGTCAGGTGTTTGTTTTATGTAACAGACTTCACATCTAAGCCGTGACGGGTCTTCAGTTCTGAACCAGTCTGACTGCTCCAGTGTTTCATTAGAGCCAATCAGCTGATCACTCTGATGTGGTGGGCGTGGCCTTTATGAACCTGAAGTACAGAAACACATTGTATTTAAAACACATTAGAGGTCTTTCTGTAGTCATGGGGACAGGATATCCTCCCCTTAAGAAGCATCTGCTTGAAGATGAATATCTGAGTGAAATATTGCTTGTAAAGCCGTAGTGACATGTGGAAAAAAACCTTTATTACAATACAAAGCATAAATTATGAAATGCTGTTGCAGTTTTATAGCCTACTGTGACCGGATGCCTTCTGCAAAAGTGTTAAGAGTTCATGCAGCGTACTACAGAAGAGTTTGTAGTGATTTGTTTCCAGAAAGGAGTATTGTGTCTCTTTATTGGGTTTATTTACCAATTCTTTTTTAAATTTGTACACAATTTCAAAGCTTCATTGACGTCACATGCTCTCGGTCTGTCGTCACTTATTCCAGAATCCCGTTAGACTGCACTTTGTCACATTTTAGTTTCATTAATACATCGATTTTTTTTTTTATAACCCCAACCACGAGGATACACTTTTTAGTGACATTTCTGGCATTTACATTTTCGTCGTTCTTTGTGCGGTTACGTGTAGTGATGTAAGGTGGAAACAAGAGCCACGTTTCTCTCTTTGTTAGGGGCTTTGGGTTAATCCAACATCGACCTATTTCAATGATTGTTGGATCCCTATGAAGGAGGTAGGAGAGAAGTAGTCTCACTGTTAGAAAAGTACTTGAGTGCATGGAAGTGAAACTGCAGCATTTTTCACATTCCCACTGTGGTGGTCTGCGTCCGGCTTCATCGTGGTGACCGCCGCTGTTTGTTTTTTTTTAAGTCTGGGCCAAAACCACATGAAGGTTGAGAGAAGCTGTGAAGAGGAGGAGGAGGAGGACGTACAGCTCTCCTGTTTCCTCCTCTGGCCTCAAGCGAGTCATCTGAAACCATCCTGAACACGGATCCTTTTTAAAGGGACAGATGAGAGTTTATACCACCTGTAGTTTAAGAAGTGTTGCTAGCCTCGCCCATCCCACTAGAATCCATAGGCTGGTGGAATAATAATTAATTAGTTATATTAACATAATTTGCTTTGAAATCTCAAGTCCTACTAATTAAATTAAACAAATGAGGAAATAACACGAGTAGCAAGAGGGAAAAGTGTGATTAACATCTTGTACACCTGTGTTTTGGCAGGACTTTATGTGCTTTTAAATCAAAATAAACTTAACTATAGGCCGTGTCAGAATTACCGTACTTTTCGGACTATAAGCCGCGCCTTTTTTCCCATTTTTCGACGCTGCGGCTTATATAACGGTGCGGCTAATCTATGGATTTTTACAGCTCACGGCCACCACCTTTAACTCTATGGGCTCTATGGCCGGTCCGCGGACCCCCAACTTTAAACGGCGGGTTCCAGCAGGAAAAGCTGGAGGCCGGAAAAGAGTGAGACAGGTAGCTCGCAAAAGTAAAAGTGGAACCGAGAGTGGTACGAGAGACAGAACGAGAGCAAGACAGACAGACATTACGAGAGCGAGACAGTTTGTCCCCGTACCACTGGTTGAAAACCGCTGCTGTAGATCACTGCCGGTACGTGCGCTGGGAGCGCACCGTTTAAGTTTGAAAGTTGAAAAGTTTGTGTGTCTGAAACGCTATGTGATACAGTACAGTTTACACAGCACATGTTCTGTAGCTACTATTGCACTAAATGGTAACACTTGAATACGTTATGCAAATATGCAACTTGTTTGTTGAAATGTTAATAAATGGGAGCTTCCTCAAACAGCCATCTCTTTCCCGACAATCCCCTCTGTGCACGAACCCTTACATATGGTAATTAAACATTAAAACACCTGCGGCTTATAGTCCAGTGCGGCTTATATATGTACACATCATTCAATTTAGCTGCTGCGGCTTATATTCAGGTGCGCCTTATAGTCCGAAAATTACGGTACTCTACATTAACCGTCATATTCACATTGACTACTGGTTGGTTTTCATATTCTAATATCAACTAGCGCGCGTACATGCGAATCGACACGCTTCCACTTTAAATCGTTTAGTAGAGTTAAGTCTTTGAGCCTAAGCTAGCATGAGCCAACTAGATAACTGATAGCCAACGCAAAAAACAACAACTTTACCAGCAAAGTTTTAATTTCAAACCCAGCTCACCAATACATAGAAATAAAAAGATTGTTGGGTTCAAAGTGATCCAACAACGACGTTGTATGCATGTTAAATGGATGACAAGACATTAAAACAATCCCTCGGAAACACTCTTATACAAATGTAACACTTGGCGCTAATAATTAAACGGTAACTGGTCTTCCATCTCTCTGCATTGCATGTGTATTGTGGCAGATTCATCGGGGTAGAATCATCATGGTACATACTGTACATATATTACGTAAGCGCTCGGGGTAGTAAAACCATCAACATCTTTTAACAGCAGGCAGGGAGGCCATTATAGCACGAGGGGAACCTACTTCCTCACTAACATCTTCTGTTACCGCAGGGCGAGGCATATAGCAGAGAGGTGCGCTAATTCTCACGAGGCTCGCCGCTACACACACACTCTCTTAAATTCAACCCGGCGCCGTCAACATAGGACAAATCAACACTGTGACTGGTCGATCGAGTTATCTTCTGTCCCCACCATGAACACAAGCATTTTAGCTCAACGCAACTGATCTCAAGCGTAAATCCGGACGTGAAAGTGATTAACAGTCCAGTGTCCGGCTTTCCAACGCCCTCCTCAGTTGAGACAGAGATAGGCCTAACCCTGTTTGGCCCATCCCCGCTCTGGCTGCGAGCGCGCGTTTATGTCAGATCAGCAAGACTACAACACATAGGCCTACCATGCGGCCAACGGGTGCACCGGGTGGCAGCTGCCACCCTCATAAAATGCTTGCGCACCCACACGCCTGCCACCCCAATTTGCCAGCTTTTGTTCTGAAAAGAAAAAGTTGTGGCTCATCCGACACTTACGGAGAGAAAATATCTAATGTCCGAGTGCAAGTGAATGCAGCAGGCAAGACGGCGAGCCTTGTAACCGGGGCCCTCCCCGCGCCACCCTGCGCGAGCTTCCGGAAATCTGATTGGCGGGCGATTCATTTGAACACGGAGGACAGCGCAAAAACGAGAACCATTTCGGATATGCAAGTAGACAGAAGGAATGAGGTATTTGCGCGCCAGCCGGCGTATGGCTGCAGCAAAACCATACCAAAAAATGGCTAAACGCCACACAGATGTAAAAGTAACAAAATAAAGTTGCCAACCACGGAGTAAATGCAACAGACAGCAGTTAGTAAGCATTTGATTTCAGTAAGCCATTTCTGGAAATACCGAAGCTAAAAACTGTTTGAACACTTTGTCACGTAGTGATCGTCTTTCTCAATAGAACATCTTTGATAATGTCTTCTGCCAGGTCAGAATCAAAATAAGCGGGCGGGTGTTGTTCAGGAGTCCCGACCGGAGAAANCCTTATAGTCCGAAAATTACGGTACTCTACATTAACCGTCATATGAAATATAGTCATATTGAAGGACATGTGATGTCAAGAGAGCTCTGAACTGAAACCCATCATCATGCTACAAAGTTGTTGTGTCTTAATAGAAAATGTTGAATGAGTTTTCTGCTAGAAGTCTGTCGGATAGGATATGATTTACTCGTAATAAAAGCTTCTTAGCAATCACTAGTTGTGACACGCAGACTCTGCATGCCAGCAAACCGAAACCATGTCTGATCAATTTATCAAACAACCAAAGAAACCAGAACTAATTATTAAACCAAAAAGGTCTTCAATGGATCTGGTTTTGGTTCTTTTTTCTTTCTTCAAATTTAAGCAGAAGACGATATGAGACAAACATTATGTTGCATGATTGTCAGAATGTGCATGGGCCTATAGACATAATATTCAGTTTAATAAGTGTGAAGTCATTGAGGGTCACTGAAGGACTGCAGTAGACCAAACATGTAACTCCTCAAAGCCAAGGAGGGGTCTCATATCAAATACTCAAGGTAGTCCTTTATCACCTTTTTATATAATCTCTCGGTTAAGAACATCAAATGTATCCCAATAAAACAAAGTCAATTCTGTAAACTCATTAATTTGATCGAACATAAACTCAAATGCAGTTTCACAAAGCTGTACTTAAAGCTGGGGTAGGTAATTCACTCCAGAAACACTTTTTGTTATATTCCATGGAATGCTCTTAACATCCCGATAGCAATGAATATATTAAAAGCTTTGACAAAAAATCCATAAAAAAATGTAATCTGTGGAAGCCGTGGTACTGTAAAAAGCACGACCAATCATCTGAGCCGGCCCGGCTAAAGTAACTGGATGGCCTACCTGCCTGTCAGCCTTCCATCTGTGCACAAACTTATCTCGTGCCCTCATTGGTCATGTGCGCGTTCGTGTGTGTTGGAGGAGGGGCTCTGTAAGGAAGTAGGCAGATTTTTTTCAGTTGTGTATTTTCAAATTCTATCGCACTCGAGCTGGTTTCTCCATTCTTACCATACCTACCTTTTAATACTCTTGTAAAAATAAAGTGGCTGTCTTACTAAAAATAACTGAGATATCATTAGTGAAAAAGGAATTGATTATTTTACATTTGAATTAAAGCTCTTGTCTTTTATCAGTATTTGTGTGCAGTTATATCTGAACAACCAAATGCGTGCCGCTAGCCCGTAGTTGCAGAACCGTGAAGATGTTCAACCAAATAAGCCACGGCTGCACCGTTTTAAAAACAACTAATTGCATGTATTTTCACTGATATTGTAATTGCAGAATGCAGCAAATTATCCTTTTTGTAACCTTAGTCACATTAAAAAAAAATATAAACATGATTTTGATTTTCATCTTTACCGAATATATCGCTTAATGCAATGTCAATGTTGTGATTTCAATGATTCAGCTTATAGTTTGGTCTGCAGGCAGAGAAGGAAAGAAGTGAGTTGAGGTTATGGATTTTGCTCCTCGGTCATTATATCAACAGTCATCTTGTTGTGGTTCGCTGGTTGACAGACTGTTAGCTGTCTGTCTGTCTCGGTGTCTTTTGTCCTCCTTCAGCCTGAGGCAGCCGGTCAGTCAGTCAGCAGCTGTCCGACAGCAGATCCAGAGAGGGACAGCAGCACTCAGGTTTCTGCTCTATTATTCATGGCAGGCGCTGTAAGGAGATCTCAACTGCTTTTGTTCAGATGGAAATGTGTGCTGCTCAGGTTCCTCTCAGAGAACCAGGCTGCTTCTGATCTAAAGAAACACAGAAATGCATCATGTCGAACTCTCCTGTGTGTTTTTGTATGGAAGTGACACACACACAGCAGGACGAAGTGTGCACCTCACTGCATTCATTTTGAGTCCAACGCCTTCCTGCAGAGTGTCTAGTGAATATCATTGCTGTGACACAAACAGAAAATATCATTTATTATTACCTCTGATTCTCTGCTTTCTTACTTTGCGTTTCATTAATCTGATGCAGAAGAGAGGCAAGAATCCTGCAGCTACATTAGCTAGAAGTGCTAGATCCAGAAATTGCACATTTTTTAAACTGTTTTATAGATTGTATGGACTGGTGCACGCTCACTCAGCAAATGATGCTAACTTTTTTTTTTTCTGCTCACTTTTTGCAAGGAGGACAAAGGGCACACTTCAAATGCTGTGTGTTTACAGATGGCGAGACTTGCTGCATGCTAGGGCTGTCCCAATACAATTTTTCTACCATTTAGTTATTAACCCAATTTGTGTTCTTTGAAATTCAAAAGGATATTGCATTGTGTTTGTTGCTTTCGTTGCAGTTGTATATGTCTTAGTGTAATTTGGCTTGGCTTCCTATTTTGTATGGACATGCTTTTATTTTGAAGGAGAGTTAGCGCAGTTGACAGGAAGTTGTTGTTGCTATGGAAACAACATGACAGAGATTAACGGAGAAAAGTAATATCTACATGTAAAGACGGAGAAAGTCAACGATAACGTTTATGGTGAAGTGTTAGCACCCCCCGAACAAGCTCTTACGTTGATATTGGAGATTTCAATAAATTCAATTTGGAGAAAAAAACGGGGAAAAAACAAATATCCGAATAACGAAATTGAAACCCGAATAGTACTCCATCGAACGGATATTCGGGTACAGCCCTACTGCATGCGGAACCTTTTCAAATAAACAAACATCCATCCTGAGTCGTGTCATTGAGACGTTGCTGTCGTTGCTAGGGCTGGATTGTATGGAGAAAATCCGATATTACATTTCTTATCACATACATTGATAAAGCGGCAATACTGTAAGTTTGTTTTTTTGATGAATAGCCATTAGTTTCCTGGATGTTACATTACATGTCACTTGTTAGACGCTTTTATCCAAAGCCACTAACATACTCAATGCTGTGGACAATCTCCACACGAGCCATTTGTGGTGAAGTGTCTCAGGGACACAACGACATGCTGACTGCGGTGGGATATATTGAGTAGACAGGCAGAGCTTATAATACAACAGCTTGAACAGGTCAGAAAGTGACATGACTTGACTTTAATGCAACCTGTAAAAACACTATCAAAATAACACATAACTAAGGCCATATCCAGTCTCAAAAGAGAAGTGTAACCTCACTGTGACTCAAACTAGCTGTAGCATTACGTGGTATAGTTTCCCCTAGGTCTCCATAACATTTCAGGTACTCTTTAACCCAGATGACTCTCAGGTGACTTAAAAAGTGGTCGAAAACATTGATGTTGTAAAAAGAAAATGGAATCGTGTCATTAAAAGGTTTCATGTTGATGCCATTCTAACTTTTCCTGTGTGTCCCTCTTCAGGCCTGGTCTCTCTCTCTCTAAATTAAGTTACTCTTCTTCCGAGATGCAATTTCAGGTACTTATATATTACATTGGGCAACAATTGTTTTAAAGTGAATCTGTATTCTGTAGTACTGACTGCATTTGGTCGAAATCCTTTTGTCCCCAAACCGAGCATTGAGCAGAGCTTATCATTCTGAAGTGTTAAATGCATCAGTGACAAACAGTAGAAGAACTGCAGTGTGTTGAATGTGGCCCAGCCTGTTTGTCTACATCTGGTTTTCATTGAGCTCCACAACACAGGAATTCACCCCCCTTACACACACACACACACATACTCACACACTCATACTCACAAACACACCCGACTGCTCTTTGTGGGTCTAAGAAGGGGGGATGACAGCGGATGTTTGACCCGTTTCATATTAACGGTTGAAATGACACAAAGGACAGTTTCACCTCAGTTGAGTTAAATATATGCAGTATGTGTTAGTGTGAGACGATGCTCTTTACTGACCTCTGGTGGCAGCAGCATGCTTGTGCCACTATTTCACTTTTAACTTCTAACTAAAAAGCAGAAAATCCTCCAAAAAACTTAAATAAAACAGACATTCTTTAAAGGCGAAATGGAATCGACACCTCCCTCTAAAATGTGGAGATGTCCTGCTTTTAGTTTTGTGTGATTTATAAACCAAATATCCCATATAACAACATTTTTATATTTTCTGACATTTTACCGACCAAACATTTACTATTATTGTATCCTGCATGCTTATTAGCATCCTTAGATTAAACTGAGGCTCTAGTTTATCAAAACTGCAGCTTTGTTCAAATGTAAAACAAGTGTTCAAAAAAAAAGAACAGTTTTCCTGACGGCTAGTTCGCTAAAATGTCTTTATTATTAATGTTTATTTAGAATAATTGTAATTAAGGAAATTAACGGGTGTTTGTTTTTGATGTTTTTCAGAGAGGATCTGAAGAGCTTTTCCCCAGCGTCTCCAGCGCCCCGTATATCATGAGCACCACAGGTCAGATACATCACTTTGTATATATATAATAACCAACACTTATTCTCGTTCATTTTCCTCAACACACATAAATTGCAATTTCTTTCAAATGTGCTCAGTGATAAAAGGTATCGTATTAAGAGTGGTAGAATAATCAGAATGGATATAACCCATCACTGCTGGTGTATCGTCTGTGTTTCTGTTATGAATTTGTCTTGACCTGTTGTTGTTGTCTCCTGTCCTCTGTAGCCAATGGCAACGACAGTAAGAAGTTCAAAGGTGACATAAGAGGCCCCGGCGTGCCGTCCAGGGTCATCCACATCCGAAAGCTCCCGACTGACATCAGTGAGGCCGAGGTCATCAGCCTCGGTCTGCCCTTCGGCGACGTCACCAACCTGCTGATGCTCAAAGCCAAAAACCAGGTGACGCACGCTGACTGGGAACTACTGTCGTCAAACATATATTTAAAAAAGGATATTACATATTAGGGCTGCAGGAATAATCACATTTGAAAGTTTGAAATATGTGATTAAGCGATTTAAAAACATTTTGCGGTGTCCTTTGAGCTGTATTATCAACCTATGTAAAGATGATCAAATCTTAATCTAGCTTCATTATGTTGTCTTCAAAATGCATAACATGCTGAGTTTACACAATGTAGGGTGAATATCCCATTAATATTGCAATAACTATCACAGAAAAATAAATATTGCAATGAAGGTTTTCCAATATTTGTAGCACAAAGTGGAAGTAAAAAGAAGTGCTTTGTTTATTTGGATAATTTGGTTTATGATGAATAACGTTGATCTCAATACTGATCAAAATAATTGTGGTTTTGGCTTTAATTGAGCAGCTCTATTAGATAGCATTACAATATGTCTGGTAGAGTGGGGTCCCTAATAGGGGTGCATACCGGTTCCCGGTATTACCGAAATACCGGTTACTGTTACGTTATACCGTACCGAAATCAGATCCGGTTTTCGACTTTTTCGATTAATTTTTTTATATATAAAGTTAGGCGTGATATCCTTAAACTCACGCCCATACCACCAGCCAATCCGTTTGCGCGTCTTGCAACGACTTTGGCTTGATTGCCTAGCAACGCCCTTCACCTTCCTCCCGAACGTCTGAGCCTTTCGGTTAGCTTTCGTTTTTTCATTAGCTCAATGTCGGCACGAAAACATCTAAAGTGTGGCTGCATATGACTGCCAGTCTGAATGGTGGGGTCTGTAACCACTGCCAGTCTGAATGGTGGGGTCTGTAACCACTGCCAGTCTGAATGGTGGGGTCTGTAACCACTGCCAGTCTGAATGGTGGGGTNAGTCACGAAATCTATTGATTCGTGTTCACCAACACGATTTTTCCCTTTTTTTCGTGTCACACAGAACGATTTTAAAAGCAATGTATTTTAGTATGTTTCGTGCCTGCACCACGTCTTTTTGTCCAGTAGGGTCTTGGAAGACCAGAAGCTGTGTGGTTCATAAAAACATTTTCTTACTCAATATCAAGCCCCAATTATTGTTTTTATTTTCAATTGTATAATTTCTGACTTTTCTTGCCGTCCGTGAGGAAAATAAATATCCTCAAAGAATACTGAAATCTGTATTTTTAAAATCTTTTTTTCCTTCTAATTTGTTATTATTTGGTGTAGGCACGAAACATACTACCAATAGAAATACATTGCTTCTAAAATTGTTCTGTGTCAGAATACTGAAATCAGTATTTTTTTAAATCTTTTTTTTCTTCTAATTTGTTATTATTTACATTGCTTTTAAAATCGTTCTGTGTGACATGAAAACAAGGGGAAAATCGTGTTGGTGAACACGAACCAATAGATTCATTTCGTTAATATAACACGAAATGCCGTGAGACTGGGTTGACCTGAGAAACTTTTTGTGAAAAGATTAGCTGTTATCCAACTCAGAAAAAGTACCTTATTTTGTTTTTATTGTTTTGATCCCCACAAAAATTGTTGCGTTAATACTGTCTTGCAAAGTGAAACATATATGATGAAAAATAGGAACATAAAAGCGAAATCCCCGACTTGTTTCGTGGGCTTTTGGTTTTTCAATTTCCTGTCTAATTTTGGTAAAATCATCTTGTGTCGCTCCCCTGTTTTTTTGCCTTTATACCCCAGCTGTGTCTCGTTTATGTGAATAGTTCTGTTTGTGTACATATACCTGTGAGTTTGACAGTGTTCCCTGTGAGTTGTTGTCAGTGTTTTCTAGTGCCGTCAGTCCTTCTGTGTTTGTCCCTTTCTCGTGTTCCCTCATGGATTTTCTGCCAGTGTTCTTCCTGACAATAAGGTTTGTTCCTGGTTTAGTTGTTCTTATCGTTATCAAGTGAATTAATTACCTTATTAGCGTTGTTCTCTGTCAATTTGAAACATTTTAAAGATTTCATTAGCTTCATTGTTAGCTATAGCTGATCAAATCTGCTAGCAAGTTAGTTCAGCCAGCAAAATTGACTCTCACCAGCTAGAAAGGAGACGGCTGGTTTTTTCTACCTTTGTCTTAAACTTAATTCCAATTATTAAAAAAATAACAACTAATGGAAGGCTTAACTGGTAGGAACTATAGCAACAGTATGCTAACGAAGGGGTTTTTCTTTAAATCTATTGGCGAACCTATAGATGTTCAGAAGAATTTAGCTTACAATTACACAAATAAGAAAATAGTAGGCTAACTTGTTCTATAGGATTGTAGGAGCATTACGGCCCGTCCACACGGTGGCGTGCGTTGAAGCTTCAACGCTTCTGCCCATTCACTTTGAATGGGGTGACGTCACACTTTGCCGAACTGCAATGTGGGAGCGTCGCGTTGCTCGCTTCAAAAGTTGAGCAATGTTCAACTTTTGAAGCTTCGACGGAAGCGTCAGCCAATCAAATCATATGCCAGTACAAGCTCTAGCCAATCAAACCGCGTGCTTGTGTGTCCGGGGCGGGAGATTCATGTGATTGGTTGTTGATCGAGCTTCAGACACGCCCGCCGGCAAGCTTCAACGCACGCCGCCGCGTGGACGCTGCGTTAGTGGTGAGTAAGCTTGATAACTTGTTAGGCATGCCAAGTCTGCCTTTTCCCCTTGACCAGGTTTCAGTCCTTGTTGTTGCTAATCTTGTTGTGACTTTCTTTTTCGAATAGCCTTCATTGTTTTCAGCTCCCCTGTCTCAAATCATTGGCTGGTTGTTATCCTTCTTGAATGCCCTACCAAGGCAACTTTATTGATTTTCCATTGTTGTACATGTCTGTTTTTCAGTTGGGGCCGATGTTTTCAGTCAAGTGTGAAGGTTCTCGCTGCTTGTACCAGATACTCCTGTGAGTTGCAGACTGTTTTCTTATTCCCCGCAGGGCCTCTGAAGGCACAAGGGCTGATTTTATTTATAGATAGTGAGTACAGGGCTGGCATGAGTGCACAGAGACTTTGTGGACTCAGTGTGATAGTCTAGCTATAACTGTTTGTGTGTGTCTGTTGTGTGTGCATGTGTGCAACGATAGGACGACGCATGAAAGTTTGAGAACGGCAACTCAGTAGAACCAGTCAATCTTTTGTCTTGGACCTTTGAATATGTATCCAGTGAAATGGAAAAAGCAATTAACCGCTTACATAATTGAGTGAAAACTTCGGCTAGCGTTTGTATTTGACCTTTTATTCATCCTTTGCTGTCACAGTATTTATGACGTTGCTCATATCTACTTGAGCATGAAAGAGTGGCATTAGAGCCTTTCTTATTATGTATAAAGCATAATAACTGTAAGTGTGACACACTTCAGTGCAGACATAAATGAATACCTTTTTTCCACCAGCTCCAGCATGAAAGGAAGAAATTATTAATGTATGAAACAGTAAGGCAAAGTGGAAAGCATAAAACAAGTCTATTCATTTGTTTCAGTTTCAGTATGTTTAACGATAGAAATGGAAATCTATCAGCCACTTAAAGCACAAAATATGGCTAACGTTTTGAGTTGTATTGCCCAAATATTTTGTATGACTCACACAATCCTCATTTGGAAGGAGCTTGGCTATCTGATTTTCTTTATGTAGACACAAATCTGACCACAATATGGTTTCTGGTATTATGATTTCAAATAGAGTATAAGTTATACATAGGAAATGCTGTTTACAATTGTAGTCCCCAGAGTGAAAATACACCAGAGGCTTGTTCTGCAAATACAACAAAAACAAATCAATACAGAAATGTCAGAATATGAATAAAACTATACATGTATTGTAAATATTGATCCAACAAACGCCACGTATGGCAAAATGCTTATACTGTATATCAAAGTTTATGTTTAAACCCATAGGGGGCAGAAATTCAAATACTGCTCCTTAAGCTCAGCTTCCAGCTAGGTTATACATTGAAAGACACTCAGCTTAGCTTGTCAACATTTATTTAACTCAGATCCTCTTTCATTTAGACTTTGATGGCAATACAGTTAGTGGACAATAATCAGAGAAACTTCAGTAAGAAAATGAACCTTAATAAGCAACAAAAATATATAACTTTGAAAATTAAAGGGAATGTGTCCTTCCATCCTTAGAGGTAATAACGCACTTTGCAATTTCACATATTCAAATACTTTAATAGAATTAAGATTCTGAAAATTGTTTTCATTTATTGGAATAAATGTAGAGGCCTTGAAAGTTGAAATGATCAAACACTCACAAAAAGTAAGCAGAGTTATTCTCCTTTCTTCCACATCATCCCCCAGCAGATCAGTCTTGTGATGCAAGGGGAACGGCTGCTCTATGCTTCGTCCCCAACCTTAAATTGTCCAATGTTATAAATCCAAAAAGTACTGACCCTCGCCAGTCCTCCCAGATTTCTTACATAAGCTCCCTCTTGATGCGTTCCTGCAAGCCAGGCAGACTAGACTAACAGCGTTTGATGCTCTGCCTCTGCTCTGCGATCCTGAAGCATCAGCTTACAGCCTGTGAGCATGCAGCAATACAGGAATCAGCAGAATTGCTTCTCGTGCCCCGCAGCCCAGTGTGAATGAAGATAAGAGGAGAGCATATAGGATGAGAGTATTGTTAAGGGGGTTTTGTTTCATCTCATGAGTGTCTCATGTGATCTGTAAACCCAAGCTGAGAGGTTGTGAGCCTTTATGTGAATCTCTAGGTGGGAGGAAACGACACTGTATGTAGCAAAGCTACTGACAACACCCTTGGGGCAATGTCATTTTTTTATTTTTCCTCTCTATTTCATCATATTGTGGGGTTATATTTTATACTACAACAATATTCAACAGTGTGCCTCCACATGCTTTCATGTTTATAAAATAGAACATCTGTTCTTAAAAATTGTATGTAAACAAAGTGAAACCTCAATTATTGTTGTTACTGTTATTTTCTTAGTCTTTTGATGTCACTCATAAAAAGGTTTTGGCCACATAGATTCTGTAATGCAAAGAAACCTAAGGTTGGGCTCGGTATGGGCTGAAATTCATGGCCCTTAATGCATTGTTACCGCTGTGACAGCTGAAGACACCTTTCATCACATTATCGTGATTGTGATATCTCAGTAACGTCTTGAGGAAATGTCTTCAAATGCCAACTTAGACTGATTAGGCGTCAAAGCTCAAGGTGTCAGTGACAATATATGAATATTGTAACAATTTCACCAGATGTCTTAATATGATACAATTGAACAGTGATTACATTTCGGTCAGATCTGGATGTAAACTGCAACTTGACTAGTTAGCAAAAGCAACGGCTAAGCAGTAATATGGGTTTGATACAGAGGGCGGTGAGGACATTGTCGCCCTGTGCTGTTCTGCGTGGGTTTGATGAATCCATTGAAGACAGATATTAATGCTCATTTTGAGACAACTCAAGTATAAACCATCATCCGGCAGACTCATCTCCAAATGAGTGTACTGTGTTTGCTTTGTAACTGATAAGGCAGTGATGCGTTGTCACCACAAACGAACCCCTCAGGGTAACCACAGTGAACACAGTGCATCTGACAGCTGACATTTACCTAGAAACACCTGTCAGTCACACACACACGCGCGCTGTCAGATAGACACACACAATCATTTCAACCTGTTTCCTGTTTGTTCTTTGTTTCCATCTACCAGGATTTTGTAAAGCTTTTTTAGAGTTCCACTTGAGCTGAACCCAATTGTAAAGCTCATGAGGGATTATGGACTGTCCATCATTATTGCGAACATCAGCAGTGGGGTGAACAATCTGCCATGTTTGATGCGGAGGGTACGTTCCCCCGCTCCGTTTAGCAAGAGGAGATCTTTCTGATGTTATCGGGTAGATTACAGAGCTCCTGGATGCTGAGTGTTTTCTGCATTCCTCTAATCACTTATGTGTATTAAAAAAAAGACACGACAGTTTTTCATAAAAATTCTTCTCTGAGTCATATTTTCTGGTGATATAACTTCACTGCCGTGTGCCAAACTTGTCACCGTGCTCTGCGTCTCATTCTCACTTCCATTGTACACTCAGGAGAATTTATTTTTCCCGAATACATTTTCTGCAGCCTCTCTTTTATGAAATCATTGATTTCCAGTCCTGTCAGCGCGGTAGGACGCTTCCCTCATCGGTCTTGGCAGAAACACAAATACAGAAAGGCTGCTAAATAATGCAGGAGCTGAGGCATCAATAAAAGGAGACATGGGAGGCGTCAGATTAATGGCCAGGTCGTCAACTCTTCGAGGCCTTGCCTTGCTAATGTGTGACTTCATCAGGCCCAACAAGGGTAAATCACACAACCAGCAATCATTCATTAAGCTCAAGTGAGTGTTGAGTTAAATTCAAGACATGAGCCAGTTTACTGGGAGTGATTTCTCTGTCATTGAGCAGGGGGATGAGATAAGCGGTGCAGCGAGTAGAGGATGAGCAGAGCAACAGATAGACCGTTTGGTAGATTTTAAACCTTGAGTGGAGTCCTTGCCAGTAATGAAAAATATTTACCCCTGTGAAACTCAACTGTGAGGGTCTTAGAAGAAGGTACCACCTTTCATGAGGGCTGCTTATTTCACGTGTTGTGTCAGGATTTATCACCTTCCAGGGAGCTGTTTGGCACACTCCTCCAGTACAGTTGATGTTTACGGTGATGAGTAAGTCATCTCTGAGGAAAAGAGGGGGGCGGAGGATTTGTAAATATCTTGACTCATGTTTATTATTTCAGACAGCAATATGCTTACAAGAGCTTTACATCTGTACATGTCTTCTGTCGTATTCCCTTATGAGTGAAGGAAATACCATTATAAGTGTCTAGTTAAGTGCTCTTTTTTATGATATGCAAGAAAATAATATTCATAATGTGATCTTTCCCAATCGTTTATATATCTTTTAAATAATAAAACCCTGATAATATATTTTTTTAATCAAAATAAAACCTTCTGTATTTGTTACACTCATGTACATGTAGCACCGTACACACCAGTGAAATTTGGATTTGGAGAGATTTTGTGTATTTATATTTTTTGCTATGTCATGTATTTCCGTGCACCGATCAGAGTTCTGGGACACTTAATAAGGATGTCTTTTAAACGTACGTTAAATGTTAGAAGAGGGGTTTTAAATGTACATGAAAATTCTTTCTTTGGTTCTTCCAATGTCATTGAATGCAACTTAATACCCTGTACCTCACTAATATTGGCTCTTTTCTCCTTTTGCTGTCATTTCACCAGGAGGTAGAGGTCAGTTCTCTTCAGATTTTTTACACTGCTTTTTCAGCTGTCTTTGTACATATCTCGTTTTCATTCATATCTCATTTCCTTCTGTCTGCTTCTCTGACACTCTTCCTACTCTTCTTTCTGAATTAAAAATCTCCTTCAACTTCCTTTTTTGAAATTGAACGATTAATGTTCTAATTAAGTTGGGGAGGGGGAGGAGCACTTAAAGAAGAGCCATATGCCTCACATACATGTATAGGAACCGGGTGCACATTTGTTGGGCTCATTTCCATACAGTTCATTCCCATCTGTTTGACTCACTAATTATCATGCTGCAAGAATAATGTACACATTATAATCAGTGTACGCTGATACTGTAAACTACTTCTCCTCTATGAAGGTGACAGAGTGTCGATGTGTTGTGCCATCAACAACGCTGTGCACTCAGGCCTGCAGTGTGTGAACTACGTGTCTCATCATTCTCCTCAGATGCTAATACATGATTATTTTCTCTTTGTGTTTCTGCAGGATGATTATGTTCGTACCTGGGATGAGAATCAAGCTTCTAATGAGAGTAAGTGTCCTACCATCTCCTTCTCTCCACGTGGTTAGTTAAGTCACTCAATGCCATTTAACATACATCTATTGTGTTGATCTTTGCTAGTTTAATAGTCTTACATTTATTGCATTATAATTGTGTCTTAATCCTGAGCGTGCAATAAGACATTTTGAGCAAGCACTAAAACTATATTTTGAAAATAATATATTATCAGAATAGTTTAACTTGAGCAATCAAAAAGCTATTGTGTACTCTTCTAAAACCATAATCTAGTTTTATTAACCTCATTAAATATCCATAGTTTCTTTTTTGCTGTCATTATTTCAATTCAAATTCAAAGGCTTTAGTCATATGCACAGTAGTTACAGTGTATAAATGGCAATGACAATCTTAAGTCCCAAGCTCCTCCAACATTGCAACATAGTTATATAGGACATAAAACAATGAAACAAATACCATTTTTAAATGATATTAAAATACTGCAAGAAGAAACAGTAGAATATATTAGAATACAAATAGTGCTTGATACAAATTATGTTAGTGCATATTAAAAATGTCTCCTTACAAAATATACACCATACAGTATATGCAGTACAAAACATTTCTATAATGACAAAAAATGCCTGGTTTTCGAAAAATATTTTGTAATAGTCTCGTTAAGAAAGTTTCCCTGAGACACTATTAATAAAAAGATAAGATAGTCCTTCCCCTCAATGCTTTTTTTTAAATCTCATTAAAGATACAGATGGAATACTTCCACTAAAGCATAATGTAAATCCACAGTTGTGTAGCTTGTTGGAGTACGTTTTAGGTGCAGTTTCTTCTTCATTGACTCACCCTCTCCTGTCGGGCAGATTTCAGACTCTCTTTTTGAGCTCACCATTATACAATTCTGTAAAATCTTGGCGGCCTGACAGCTGACTCCCAGCCCTGCAGATTTCACCTCACTCGTCAGGAATGCATTTCTTCGGTGGCAGCAAAAAACTTCGCACAGACATTGAGAAAGTCTCTAGCCTAGCAACAATAAGACTATAAACAACCCATAATGCAACACTGTTTTAATGCTCATTATGTAACACAGGGATAGGCACAACACAAGAGACAACAAAAACACATTTGCTACTCTTGAAATGTCTAGTCCATTATCATGTAAGATGTGTTTTTTATATGTACAGTCTATGTTTTAAAGTATCTTAAAGATAACCAAGGGTAAATAGCCAAATCTAAAGTAGATCCAAATCAGTCCAAGATAAAAAATAAGGCAAACAATTCTAATTGAACCCAATCCGGTAGTTTATTTTCGTGCAAATTTTTTTTTCTGTGCTCAAAATGCCTCACCACAGCTCTCGATATAGACACCAACTTAAAATCCTATACATGTACGCAACAACTAAATTAAAAATGGTATGACGTCCGGGGATGCATGATGATGCAGTGAAATCAAAGCCACATGATTTATTAAAACGAACTGCCATTAGACTGTGCTGTAGCATTTGGACTGAATCTGTGGCCTGTGTTCAAACTGTGATGATTCATCGTGTTAGACAGCGTTGCGTACGCTTTGCGTTTGTACTCCGGGGTCATCCGCTCACTGTCCACACTTGTTGTGAGTTCCTCAGCAAAAGAAAAAGGTTGGAAGATGTTAGCACTCTGTTTCATCGGCTTGAATGGATCCGATGTGCCTCCCTTAGGAGATGGTAAACATTGTCTGACTTCAAAATATCGCTACTTTATCCTGCTTCCTCGTTTATTTCCTTCTTCCTGCTGCAGTCTTGTGCGTGAGTCATGCTGATGTCGGAAATCTATCCTGGACTCCTGCTGAGACTTAATTGAGTCTCTGCAAGATGAAGTCATGACAGAGTCGTGTCCTCGACCATTGTCGGTTGATTTGCAGCTTAAATGAAGTCGGCTGAATGGCAGAGTCCATTAGCGCAATTTCCAAAGGGCTTAATGAAGGACTAATTATGCAATGAAAGGCCAGAGAGAGAAGTAAAAGCATGAGAGGAGAGTGAGACAGAGATGGGGGGCTAATTCGCCTTGATTTAGTGTAAAGTGACTGACATCAACATTATTCCTGCCAACTCCAAGGCATATGGTGAGGAGAAAAATGTGAAATAGGGGGAGGAAGAAAGCTGGCTTGTGTAAGAGAGCATGATAGGGTGAAAATGAAAAAAGTGTTAAGTGAAAGAACGTCTTTGTACTTTGTTCATCTGTCAAGAGGAAGCTGTTTGTTCCACAGGAAGAAGACGAAGAAGGGATCATTAGCCTGTCACATCCCATTCCCAAAAGCATGATACAATACACCTGTAATGAGCTGTCACCCTTTTGTGTGTCGTCACATGTGGATCTGAGGTGCTTCGCAAGTAGTTTAAATCTGAACACATCCTGAAACCGTCGTTTACTTTTACAGAAATATTCACTACCTGACTCATCTTAGAATAGGCTCCTTGCTATCGAAGAATTGCTTTGATTTCTGAAGGTTTTGTTCAGATGTCTTTTAGTTTCAGCAGTTCCGCGGTCTGGTTGAGGGTAGAAAATGTAGGTGTAGTAAACTTGTTTTAATATTGCTGTAGTTTTGTCTTGTGTAGCTAAAAGTATTGACTGAGACTTTGTTGAAATACATTTTCTGCAGAGCAGAAGAGTCAGACTGCATCGTCCAATAATCTGCGGCTCCATGTTCTTTATATTCTCCATATTCAACTCTATTGGGTTACTATAATAATGTGCAAAATCGAGAACGTGATCTGTGCTGATGTTAAATGTGAGCTCTGTATTTTTGATAAAAGGTTTTGAGCCATCTGACCCACCGTATTAACATTCATTGTGTCACGATCTGTCAGTGTTGTGTTTTGTCTTGTCTGGATCTGTCTTTGGTTTCCTGTCTGTGTGTGTTCCCTCCTACCTGTTTTCTTGATTGTGTTCACCTGGTGCCCTTGTGTTTTCTCCTCCCTCCTCAACTGTCTCTGGTTTCCTTGATTAGACCTGTGTGTATTTAAGTTCTGTTTTTTCTGTCTGTCATGTTTGGTTTGTCGTTTGTCTGTGACTGTGTTCACCGGGGAGTGTTCTGTTTGTTATCCTTGAAATAAAGGTATTTTCAGTGTTATCTGCATTTGGGTCCTGCTTGCTTCACTCAACCTTAACACATTGAAACCTGATGTACTTATATGATTCTGTTTTCTTCTTCAAAGTCGCTTTGGATAAAAGCGCCAGCTAAATGCAATGTAATTCATATTGCTTTAAAATAACTAGCCAAGTGTCCGACCAACTGCATCATCATCAGACAATTCTGCATCTAGATTTGTTTGTGCTAGAATTCATTGCAGTCATTAGCCATTTTATTTTTATGTAGTCCTAGGTTTTGCAGAACCATCACATATTGAAGTACACTGGCAAATGAGTTGAAATAATACCCTAACTTTAGTTAACCTAACAGAGATTTGTCAAATTCAAAAGTGGCATTGCTATAATGACGGGAATTCAAATATGTGTGCTTAGCTTCTAAAACACTTTAGCAAAGCTCCATATGTTTGCCTTAGGTTGCCAAATGAAAAGTACTCTGCTTCTTTCATTCCACACGCGGTATAAAGCCCTTCATCTATCTATTTCCCTTTCTCTGGTTTTTGACATGAGTGTACTATCTCCCTCCATTGATCTGCCTTCCTTTATGAGTGGCCTAATGAAGCGAAGGAGAAAGAACAGGAGATTTGTCCCTCTGAGACATCACAAAATCAGCGTGATGTCTTTGCTCCGGAGCTCAGATGAGCCTGCAGGCCTCATTTCTCCGCCAGACTGCTGCAGTGCGTGTAGAGGAGGACAAGGCTTTTGAACTGTCAACCTTCCTAACGCACAGACAATCAGTGGTAACAGCAGACTGGGCTGGAAATCTGCATTCAGGCCCCGCAGCAGCTGACTCCACTCCGCTGAGCAGAGTGAGGGAGAGGTCAGGGTAATTTGTAGTCGATTTCTACAGTCAATTCATCAACTGATTGAATCACCTCTCACTAAACACAGTAAACACTGCAGGAGAGTGGCTGTAATTTGGACTTGTAAGAACAAACAACTGCACACACACAAATACACATGCACACACACTCAACGGTTTGTCTACAGCACTCACAGAAAACCTTATTTCCAAGAGTTTTAAGAGTACCTTGGATTTCAACAGGCAGCCAGAGAGGCCAGGTGAAAGGTGGATGGAAACTTTCTGTCCAATCAATGGTGTCAGATCAATGGGGGACTAAGGAGACAGGAAAACACGCTGAGTCCACACTCCACAAGGTCTAGATGTCTGATACCTCTTGATGCTATTGATAAATCCTGTTGCTTAGAGCTTGCTCACACAGTCACACATATGTTAAACACTGCCATCAAACGTCATGTTAAAGCCTTCCACTGGATGTCTGCCCGCCAGACATTTTTATTCAAATCCTGCCCTCTGCTAAACCTTTCCACAGCTATTAACACGTTTTAACTCCACTATATTACACTGAACCAGACCCTTCCCCCAGCAGGGAATCTGCACAGCTCTTTATAAACGCTGTACACACCTTGTGTCTGGATTTAAGCAACTCTCAAACTCTAAAAGCAGCATCTACAATCCTCCAGGGTCTACCGCTGCCCTCCTCACCGTCACACTCCACACATTTGTCCAGTGTCGCCCCTTACTGCTCTCCCTCCTCCGGGCCACCTGGGGCTGCTTCTAACTAATTCTAAACCCAACATACTGTATAGACTGTGAAGGGATCGGCATGTTACTCCAGTGGAGAGACAAGCCTCCCATGTATTTATTATCTTCTTGCTACTAAATCTCCTCCATTAAACATCCTCTAAATACGCCCTAAAATAAATCCTTTACGTGTTGTCTACGTTTAGCTTGAATAGTCAGCACCCACACCTGCTAAATATGGAAGTAAGCAACTAAATGAAATGTTTGTGTTTTCAGCTTGTTACACTGCCCACTATAGTTAAAAAAAAATCAATGAATGCTGGTTAAAGTTTAGACCTTTAGTTTTTTTTTTTTGCCTGTCTGATTATTTTGTGTTCCTGTGGGAACTCAAGCATCTTTTTTGCATTAACTGCTAGACATGTCTGGCTTCATTGTAAACCTAGAAGACAAGATAGCACTGATGATGTTAGAGACTGAGTGTGTAAATAGATAAGAGGGTTGATGATGAGGATGAGGCCTGAGCTCTGCTTCCGTTATCCTCAATCTGCAGGGATAAACCTCATGCAAATCTGGATTGGATTAAACAGAAGCACAGGGGGCCTAATTACGAGCGGTTTACTGCTGCGGGCATTAGTTTAATACCAAAGGGGAGACTTTCGGAAAGTAAAAATGGAAGTAGTTGGGTGCATCTGTGGTTGAATAGAGATGTGTGGATGTGAGGCGGAAAACAATAAACACGCAGGGCCGGCAGAACATGAATGAGAATACACAGTGAGGATGTCAGATTTGTGGAGACAAAGGAATGTGAAAGGAAGGAAGATTGATAAACATGATTGCACCACAGGGGGGTTTGTAGAGGCGGAGGGAGGCAGAGATTTCTCAGAGACACCAGATTGAGCTTCAAATCACAGTCAAACCAGAAATGATTCCCGGTCCACGGAAAGCCTGTTGCTATGGAAACGTCATCATCGCATGCACTGCTTTAATCCGTGGAAGCCTGTTAAATTAACATGAGGCTCAGGCAGCCACCTTATGCTTCTGTACTCACAACACAACGCCGTGCCAGCATTGTAGCCGCTCGCTACCAACAAGATTTATTTACAAATGTTTAGCCATTAGAAGGCAAGATTATCTGCTCTCTTCTTGTACACTGTGTCTCGCATTCATCAACATCTTACGCCTAGGTATTTGTGAAATTCTCACTGGTTGGATTACACAGTACATTGCTTTGCTTACTTGCCCTCTTAGCCACCGTGCTTTATTCCCTTTAGTACCTTAATCTCCTTGCCATCCTTTGTGTCAGGCGTTATCGTAAGCGTTTAATTGGCTGATGCACCGATTCTGCTGATGCACTGGTGTGAATCCGGCAGAGGGGACCTGCATCGAAAGAGAAAAAAGGCAGGAGAGGGTTGAGAAAGAGCAAGAAAAGCTAGGAGATGTGTGAAGTACTGTACAGGGATACTCTCTATACAATCAATGTGGACCGGCATACTGGGCGACCAGAGAATAAGGCTCCTCTGTTGACAGTCCAAATGGATGAGGAGTCTGCTTCTAGGCATTAATGCCTCGGAGCCTCACTGTGTCTCAGTCAGTCAGTTATACGACCTGCTCAGCCATGACAGGAGGGTGTATTGTTTTGGATTTGCTTCTCAAATCAGATATCTGTCGGTTTGCCTCAATAATCCTGGGATGTTGGCAGCATTCATGTATTCAGCCAGCGGAAAGGACAAGAGAGGAGGTCCTAAGCCAGTCTGTGAAATAGTGCCATAAAACAGGATACAGTAAGAGGAGGGGATGAACACAAGCACCTCCTTCATGTAGATTAAAACCCACAATAGCAGTCAGTGAATAACAGGTATTCCCATGTATGATGGATAGTGTAGTAGGTGAATAAAGGTCGGTGGAAGTGAAGAGAAAAGAGTGTGACATCCAGGTCGGCTGCAGGAAGCCTGCTAGGAATAGACAACAGTGTCATATGATGAGTGTGTGTGGGGTGCTGACACACGCTCCAGCATTAGCTGCTAGCAGAGAGTGTGATGGATGAGTGAGCTAGCTATGCACATTTTAGCCTACATTGCGAAAAAAGTATATAACAAAAAAATATACTGTCGGCTATATATATGATACAGTATAAAACGCGATATTAAAAACAATCTTAAAGTAGTAAATATAAGAAATCTCAGTGAGGTGTGACTTCCTCCAGACCATTTTAAGGGAATGGAATAGATTATCTTGTGGCTACTTTTACATTAAGATGATTTTACGCAAATTAAAACAGCTGCAATGCAACTTTAATTTGTCTGGGTTTTTTTGCTGGTCGAGAGTTTTTCTACCCTCTATGAAGCACAAACTGCATCAGGATGCATATTTGTTACTAGTGCAAGACCAACAGTATTGCAGCGCTCTATTAATTTAAACTGACTCAGGTTATGCTGAGCAAATACAGGGGAGAGATTTGGGATTTCAGACTGCCAGTGAATAGTAGGATGATGGGCAAAGAAAGATAGAGAAAAAGGTAGAAAGGGAAGCAGTGGCCATATATACAGCATGCATCACATGTTTCTATTTTCTCCCAGATGTAGACACCACCAAGGACCCCTGTCAGAAGGTTAAGTGCAGCCGACACAAGGTGTGTATCGCCCAGGGCTACCAGAGAGCAGTGTGCGTCAATCGCAAGAAACTTGAACACAGGTGAGTGTGTGTAGCCCCTGGGCAAGAACTGACTAACTCCCAAAACACATTGTTAAAAAATGCTCACATTAACACGAGGTCGACACCAACTAGTTTACATTAAGTATGTGCTGCAAAAATGTGGTAATAATAAAGCTTGTCTTAGTGCTGTAGCGCTCCCTGCTGTTTAATGATAAGCTAATACATTCAGACACCAGGGAGGAGGGCTGTTTGCTCCATGTTCAGGTCGGTGCTGCTGTGTCATTTGCTCTGCGAGGCTGAAGTGTTTTTGGTGTCCTCTGTCCTGCAGACTGAAGCAGCCCGCTCTCAGGTCTCCTGAAGGAAACTGTCTGCCCTGTCCCATCTCCTCCTCTGGGCCTGTGTGCGGATCAGACGGACGCAACTATGCCTCAAAGGTACACTAAAGCAAAACGAACCTATAGGGCTTCGCAGCAAATCCTTACGAGTAGTTTTTTTCCTAAAGTGGCTTTGTGTCTCCCAAATAATTGTATTATCCAACCATTGGACCACCATTGGGGTCCAAATGAATAATTTTAAGCTGACTCTAACACATTTTTTAATTTAACTAAATGAGTTATTGAAGGTTATACATCTGAATAGCTTGTGGGAATAGTTTGCTTTAATTATTCAGTGGCCACTTTATTAGGACCACTGATAGCCAAATCAAACAATCCTAGTCCATTTCTACCTTTATAAAGGTTTTATAGTTGTTTATATTTTTTTACTATGATAACAAGGCTGTACTTAGTGGTGCTGTTCCATTATGTTGAATCACAATGGCAGGTACTATATTATGTGCAACACATTTATATAAATGGGCGTAAACCAAATAATAGAAACACCTTTCAGTATAACACACTATAACTCAACAGCACCACAAATTGAAAGTTAAATCATCACTGCTGATCACCCTACTGTACACTTTCTGCCCAACACCAAACAACAGAATATGTTCACAGACTGGTTGTCTGTCTCGTGCACTCCTGTAGGGATATAGTGACAGAAGACAGAAAGAAAGCTTTTTTTTTTAATCAAAGACGCCAACTGCGGCTTTACTATGTCAATATCATGATTGCAGCATTTTTCTGATGCCCCTAATTGGCCAGAAAAATGAATAGAATAGGTTTAAACATAAAGAAGAACATCCTTTTCTCCATCAATGTAATGAGCATTTCTCTGAAAATAAAAGACGGTAGAAATAATCACTCTGGGGGAGGAGGGTTGGGAATCTTTGGCAGTGAAACAATGTGGCCTCCGAATAGCATATCATCTGCATGCTTTACCATGGCATATGTAGTGTTAATAACATTTGCTAAAATAGTCCTGACACCTTGTACAAGTGAAGCTTTCTAACAGAAACAGACACGTATACAGGATGTATAACAGTATGTGCATCTGTCTGTAAATAGTGACGTTCACCCTGCACACTCAGAGTCTCAGGGAGGGGGGAAAACCGAGACAAGGAGCCATGATATATAGCCTCAGAAGGACCAATTGGTGGCCTGTGGTGACAGAATCCCATGTGTTTATTGATTTATGCTTTGTCTTTTGGATCACTATTCCCGACCTTGTGTGCAGGCAGAGGTTATAGAGCGCATTCATGAGAAGGCTCTGATTTAAATTAAGGCGTACAGTCAGACACTCCATGAATATTTGATCTGTGTTGCAGCAATAACTCATTTTTCTTCACCTTTGTGTCCCGTTGTGGATGTTGTCTCTCTGTGTGTGTGTGTGTGTGTGTGTGTGTGTGTGTGTGTGTGTGTGTGTGTGTGTGTGTGTGTGG
>NW_011333369.1:55469-95685 GCF_000735185.1 Notothenia coriiceps
TTTCTCTTACCGAAACAAAACTCCTTTCCAGAGACAATCCCCTCTGTGCACGAACCCTTACATATGGTAATGAAACATTAAAACACCTGCGGCTTATAGTCCAGTGCGGCTTATAGTCTGAAAATTACGATACATACATACACACACACACACAGGAAGTTTTCATTGAGAGACTCTGTGCTCTGGTGCAACATAAGTGCGTGATGAGATTTTTTGTAAAAAGTCAGAATTTTGAGGAAAATTTCAGAATTTTGAGGATCATTTTGTTATTTTTCAGAAAAGTCGGAATTGTAATAAAAAAATCTTGAATTTGAGAGTCGGAAATTAGGGGGCAAAATCTGAATTTTGAGGAACTGATTTCCTGTAAAAAGGCATAATTTAGCCCGATTTCCTACTGCTGAACCACGTGCTTGCAGGATCAGGAAATGCAGTCCACATTCAGAGAGTCTTGCATGTATACATGTATAGAGACTCATCACGGGGGGTTTTCTGACTGTGCTTTGTTCTCTGCAGCTCCAGGAATCATCTCAGCCGGCCCGTACGGAGGAGCGGCCCACGGCTTCCCCCCCGCCTTCACCCTGCAGCCCACAAGTCAGTCTCACCTGTCAATTTTTTTTATTTTACTTTATTTTAAATTGTTTTGTCAATACATACACAAAACACTACATTGAAAATACACACAACACATAATATACGAATACATACTTAAACACATCACACAAAGTACCGTTAAAAGACCGGACCGATAAAAGTAGAAGTACCGTTAAAACCTTAATGATACCCATCCCTACCAGTAACTCAGTTGACTGCCTATATAACAAGACAATAAAGTACTGTAGACAAATAATGCACTGTTTTCACAATAACTTTTTACCGGCACACGTACATTTAAATATATTTAATATGTATATATGTTGAGATTAATAAAGCTCCATCTTATCTTATCTTATCGTAACAATTTAAGAAAAAGTTCAAACATTGTGCAGGAGAAGTTTGAAGCCAAAAAGGGGCTTATTGATTCAGATTGATTCATATGATTATTTGTATCCATAGGAGGTATCTTATAATCAAACAAAATGTCTCCCTCTCCCCCAGTGTCCTCCCACTACCCAGGTCTGATCCCCGGGATGCCAGGAGGCCTCGCCGCTCTCTCCCTCCCTGGAGCCTCCAGGCTGGGGTTCCCTCACATCTCTGCAGGAGTCTCTGTCCTGCTGGTCAGCAACCTGAACCCAGAGGTACTTTATAAGATGACTAAACTTCTATACGCTATCCACAATTTGTCTAAATGTAATGAAAGTAATTACAGAAAGGACAGTTTCACAAAATCACAAGTATAAGGCCGTACTGTAAACGGCAGTGACAGACAGAATAACATGCATAGCTTTCCACCCTTTCAATGGGAAACATTCCCCATAATGGTGCATCAAATATAACAAAGCAGAAGATTTTAAGAGGGGTTGTCAGTGCACACTTAAATCGGCACTGACAGTCAGTTTTTTATTTGACGAGAAAATTGGCTCTAAAAATTCAAAAAGACTTGAAAATTAGTAAAGAATATATAGAAATGCAAAATAATACTATTAAAATCATGCACTGCTATTATTCAGAGATTAATCAATATATATTTAATGTATTATTATGAAATTATTTATTTCCAATTAAAACGTTGTTGTCCTATAGTGATATCAGAAAGCTATTTCTGTTCTGTCCTGTGATTGGCTGTTTGAGTCATGTGTTTTTATCCTTGTGTCTCACCTTATGACTCCCTGTAATGTTTTTAATGCGTTTACATTATCACACACACACACACACACACACACACACACACACACACACACACACACACACACACACATNAGAGCGCATTCATGAGAAGGCTCTGATTTAAATTAAGGCGTACAGTCAGACACTCCATGAATATTTGATCTGTGTTGCAGCAATAACTCATTTTTCTTCACCTTTGTGTCCCGTTGTGGATGTTGTGTGTGTGTGTGTGTGTGTGTGTGTGTGTTGCAGTGCAAGCTGGAGCAGCAGGTGTGTCTTACCGGGAAGGATCTTACTCTCAAGTGTCCAGGGCTGTGTCCTTGTCCGACTGCTGCCCCCACATCCATGGAGAGCAAACATGGTAGGATTAAACACACAGCACAGCTATGCCAAATGTTTTTTTTCTCACTTTAGTTTTATTATATAAAAACATTACAACAACAGCTGTGTACAAACAAAATAAACAATGCAATACATCTATAGATACAAATACAGAGATAATATAACATTTTATAAATAAAATAATAATGCAGTTGGGAGTCACATTAATTTGACCATTTGTCAGGACAGTTCCTCTTACTCAATCAGTCAGTGTTCCTTGTCGCTGGTTTGAATCTTAAACATTGACCGTTTCTTCCATTTCTCTTCATATTGTGTTTCTTGCAGTCTCAGTCGATATGTCATTTTTTCCATTATATGAATTTCCTCCACGATCTCCATCCATTGTTCCATAGTAGGAGCCAGGAGGTTCCAGCTTGCACCATTTCCTAGTTATGGCTTTCTTGCCAGCTATCAACAGTATTTTTACAAGATATCTATGTAGTGAACATTTTCCTCTGTAAAATTGCCCAGATAGAGTACCATGTAAGTAAGTAAAGTTTATTTATATAGCGCTTTCCACAGACAAAGTCACAAAGTGCTTGACAAAAAAATAAAACATCATCGTAGGAATCGTACAATGATAAATGACCACACAAGCCACGTGTTAAGAAGTCATAAAAGTACCAAAACACAATAAAAATACAATAAAAACATAGTATAAAATAGAATAAAATCAAGCACACCGGTTACCCAAACCCAAACAGGAATGTCTTTAAATTAGTTTTAAAGGAGTCAACAGAGTAAGCAGACCGTAGATGAGCGGGCAGAGCGTTCCATAGCTTAGGAGCCACGGCCTCTAACGCTCGATCACCGCGGGTCTTAAGGTGGGTACGTGGGACAGACAGTAAATTGTGCATGTGTGACCTGAGTGGGCGGGCTGATGTATATGGATGAATTAGGTCAGCCACATATGCAGGAGTCGGACCGTGCAATGCTCTGTAGGTGAGAATGAGGATTTTGAACTGTATCCTATAAGCTACAGGGAGCCAGTGAAGAGATCTGAGTATTGGGGTTAAAGTGGGACCGTTTATTTGACCGTGTGAGAAGTCTTGCAGCTGCATTCTGGACTGCCTGCAGACGACCAAGAGCAGACATGCTGAGAGAGGAGAACAGTGCGTTGCCGTAGTCAATGCGAGATGAAATAAACGCATGTATAATCATTTCTAGGTCGGGTGTTGAAACTACAGATCTCGGTTTACTAATGTTTCGTAGGTGGAAGAAACAAGATCTCGTCAGTTGCTTAACATGGGTATCAAACGACGCGGATTGGTCAAATATTACCCCTAAGTTATGTAATGTCTGTATGTAGTCCATAGGAACCTCATATCTCAGTATCTTTTGCAAAACCTTGTGTAACATTTTTCATTTTTAACGTCAATTCACTTGAATACAAAGCTTCCCATTTATTTTATTTTGTATCTGTCTCTCACACACCTAACAATTATCATAAAAAAATGATAACGCGCAAAAGATTATCATATTCTTCCTCTCAATCTGCCCACAGAGAGCTGTACCGGGCAGGATCTGGCTGATCTCGGGGAGCGTCTGAGGGACTGGTTCCAGCTCCTGCAGTCTAATGCCAAGCAGAACAACAATAGCAAGACCGGAGCCAAAACAACTGCAGCCAGCACCACATCAGGTCAGAGCTGCTATTTAATGAATCCATCGTGCACTAAGAGGGAGTTAAAACACTATTGTTACAAGCACTACAGATACTATAAAACAAGTTGTTAAGTCTTGTGTTATATGGAAAAGCAAAAAGAAGTCCATGGGGAAAATAAAATCCAACAAATTCAGCTTAATGGTTCTGCTGGATCTGTTTCCACCTTTATGTTTTCTGCAGCTCTCACTGGATACAGCATGCAACCCGATAGCAAACTTGTCTGAAAATAGTTGCAGGGCTGAGAGCCTTCAGCCACTTTTGGGTGGATTGATCAAGATATGTCACATAGAGGAGCGTGCTGTACTTCAAAGCAACAGGAAGTGAACCTCAGGACATGTTCGGGCCACAAGTTAGTGCCCGATAAGCACCAAGTCTTAACTGGGCTGTAAAGTGAAAATTGGAAGTAATTGGTCAAAAATGAAAGGTTGAAATGCAGGTTTTATAGATTAAACCCGTTTCTATTTTAAACCTCCAACATAATTAGGAAAATGTTAAACCAGGAGGATGAAAATGTTCTGCTGGCATGGTTTCATTTTCCATTTGTGCAGCTGTCCTCTGAAAACAATGAATGTTTGTTTGTCTGTGTTGTTGTGCTTGCAGTGCTGGACAGGAGCCTGGTGGCCAGCTGTAAGGACTCCATAGGCTGGATGTTTTCCAAGCTGGATACCAATGGCGACCTTTACCTGGACCACGCTGAGCTGGCTGCCATCAACCTGGACAAGTACGAGGTGTGCATCCGGCCCTTCTTCAACTCCTGCGACTCCTACAGGGACGGCAAGGTCTCCACTGCCGAGTGGTGCCTCTGCTTCTGGAGAGAGAGTGAGTATTCTGGGGAGGATGTGAATGTCTTCACAAAATCACGCTGACATATTCCCCTTAGCATTCAAACTTCCCTCCGCTTAGCTGCCCCCAGGTGTAGCCAGCTCGTTGTTGTGTGCTGGTCCATCACTATTTGTCGTTTCATCCTCTCGTCCCCCTATGGGTTGAAACGGTCACTGCAAGGAGCTAAAAAACATTCCTGCTGCTTGTTGACAGCTCGATTCTCCCACAGCTCTCAGAGACTCAGTCTGTCAGAGAACCAGCCGAGCAGAAACTAGGTCTCTGTCACAAGCTCATATGTTTTTTTGTTTTGGAAGGAGACACACTGGAATTGATTTGAGGTTGTTAGGAAACATTGATTACACTCGAAAGAGCTGTCTGTTTTTACTGTTGATTGTTTTTGGCAGATTTTAGCTCGTCATTATTGTCTTATTGTGCCTTAGAGTGTGCTTTTTTCTCTTGTAAAATAATATATCCTGTCTTTTTTAAGAGCCCTCCTGCCTGACTGAACTCGAGAGGATCCAAGTGCTAGACGGCGGCAAAAGAAAGTTTGGTAGGTATCTGACATCTCGTGACGGCATTTCAGCCCAATTTCATCTGTCTTTCTTGGTGGAGGGATTTTATCCAGCAGATGACAAGCAGGAAGCCGGGATTAGTCTCTGATCAGTCTGCTGGATTAGAACTCGATACTGACTGACAGCAAAGGAAAGCAGCCATCAGTGTGTCTTACATGTATGTGCGAGGCGGTGAAGATGTGTGTGTGTATGCATGTGCGCACTGCAGATTTTGGCTGGTTGACTGGTGTCTGAGTCAGGACTCTCCAAGGACACAGAGTGGCGAGCAGGGGGCCGCCTGCCAGCCACGCACTCAGATGTTCCCTTGAAAGACTGGAAGGACAGTTTTGTTTTGTCCCGTTCTAGTTTTTACATTAATATGAAACTAGCCTCTGGGACATCATGACACATCCCTCATCTCTATACAGTATGACAGTTAACTCTCCTTAAGGAAAACTAAAAGCATGAAGGGGATAATGCAGCTCCAACGTGTTTTACACTGTAGTGTGTGAACACAAGCTGTATTTCATATTCATTTAACGGTTTAGAAATTGAGAACTTTCCAATTTTGTGTCCCTTGCTCATCCCATGATGATTAGCTATCTACCCCCCACACCAACCCAATATGCTGACTTAATACTTATTCACCCCTATCTTTGTCCGTGAACATATTTGTATTCATGGAAAAGGGAATTGACTGCCACATATGCTGCATGCATTACACTCTCACTTGGCATCGGCGCCATGTGTAGTGAAGCATGATGCAGGCTGTGTTTATCTCCTTGCAGGTTAAGGTTGCTTTACCAGAACCGACTCTTATTTGTTTGTGTTTTTCCACGTGTGAACGCCAGGTCGATTCATCCCAAGCTGCGACGAGGACGGCTATTACAGGAAGCAGCAGTGTGACAGGGGAGAGTGCTGGTGTGTGGACCAAAACGGAGGAGAAGTAGCCGGATCTAGGATGCGCGGCAAGCCAGATTGCGGTAAGCCCCGTAGGATTCAGCTGTCAATATAAAAGTGAATAGAATTTGAAAGCTGAATGTAACGAGGAAAAAATGTAAAATTTCCGCTGCAGATGGCCTGCGTCTCTACATCGCCCCACATGCGTTCTGTACAAGGCTTTCTTTATGTTAAAGGACTGAGGCCCACTGCAACATAACTCACTGCAGGGACCAGTCCCACATTCATGTGTCCGGAGTCATTTGCATTCCAAAGCGCCGCTTGTCGCTGTGAGAAAAGTCTTTCAAGATAAATGAGGGCTTGTTGGACTGAACCTGCTCCTGATAAGAATGGCTCCCCTGGCAAGGTTTAGAAATAGCTATTAAAACCCAGACAAAGTCAAACACATGCCCCCCTTTTGCCATTGCAGTCAATGTTTTTTAATTGATTCCAGCATTTCCCATTGATAGAAAGGGCTCAAGGTTGAGAGGAAGACATGATGAACAGAATTTATTGCAGAATTTAAGATTGCCACAGCGGATAATTTAATCTCCCTCTATACCCCCCAACCCCCACAACCTCCTGGCCCCTGCCATGTTTTTCGCCCCCTGTCTCTCTACAGATGATGAAATGGCATATTCAGGTGATACTGGCAGCGGGGTTGGATGGGAAGACGAGGAAGAGAAGGGGGCTGAGGAGACTGCAGAGGAGGCTGAAGAGGAAGAGGGTGAGGTGGGGGAGGTGGATGATGGGGGTTATATCTGGTAAATGTGCAGTCCAGCCTCTCTACAGGAGCATCTCGATGGTCTTGAACACACATACACACACAGATTTTGCAAAAAGATGGAGGTGGTGAAATGATCACACTCAGAACAACACTGACTTATGGAAAAAGCAAAGGGAGAGGGTTGGTGGAGGGGAGATGCATATGTAATGGGTGTATTTAATGTTACAGGATGTACTTTAAAGGGGCAGGGGAAGGGGACATATCACTACTAAGAAATGGAGTCTGAAGAATATTGTCCTTCATACTTGTGAATCTTTGTTCTCTTATGTTGTAAGTCCTTTGAACTATCTTTGAGCAGTTTTTAGCTAATTATAATGGAGACTTTAAGCGGCTGCAGGTGCTCGTCATGTGCTTGCATAACATTTAAAAAAGGAAATTGACTGGGTGCATTTCAATACTCCAAATTGGCCCGTTTTCATATTTTCTTCCTGCAGATTAACAACATTTAGATTTCAGGGCAGGAAACGGTGATAAAGAGAGGAAGCCACGTTGGATTATTGGAAAGCTACCTTTGACTTTACCGTTTTCATGTCATTCGCTTCAGCTCATATGTGACAGTAGTCATTCATGACTTACTAAAATAGAAATGTTCCTCACGCATCACTCTTTAGCTTGTATATAATGTGTGTATCAGAAGAGTCACCTATTAGTCCTGTTATTAATGCCTCGAAAAACTAGCAGAATATACTGCTTGGTTGACAAGTGTACATCGTATCATAATGTGGATAAATTACTGTGTTTAATAAAAAAATCTAAATAAAACAAACTTGTCTATGTGGCCCAGTTGGCCACCGTATATCTGTGTCTGTATGTTTGCGTTTTCTCTTTATTCCTCCTCAAACTCTCACACACAATCCTTAAGCAGTGTTATGCAGCATATAAATATATACAGTTTACAGTAATCATGGCCACTTTTCAAATAACCATTGACCATTCATAGTACAACACATTTCTGTATATCTGTGGTTTCCTCATTAAAGGTATTAAAACACTGATAATTAAAGTAAAAGCTTCTATTTGGATGATTTATGGATCATNGACGCAGAGCCTGCCGCCAGAGCTCGTCTCCCCGTTACCTTGCAGAAAGGAAGCCATGCACCAACGCAGCCCCGCTCTCTGTATCTCCAGGTACTTTCTGCCGCTTCCTCCGTGGTGCAGTGCTGATCGTTCACCACGGAGGAAAGCACTTCACTAATGCAGTACCATAAGGAGCTGTACAAATGACGCAGTTTTTGCGTGGCTTTGTTTATTAGGAAGAGCCAGTGGCAGTCTGCTCATCTCTCATCCCGGAAATAATACTGCTACAAAGGGGCGGACTGGCCCATCTGTGTGTTGAACTTCCTGTCGGCCCAGACACCGTAGTACGAGAGGGCAGAAGCAACAAGCTTCAGGTTAAATAACCCACTTTTAGCTTAAAATGACGGGAGAGAGGACGAGCTCTCTTGGAGACGTGTGCATTTAGTTTAAGGCTGTTCTTCCTGTTCACAAAATACATCACAGGACCTCTGTTTTTCTTGCTTTCCCGTTTCACTTCCAGAACATACAACACGTCCCTCACTGTCGCTCTACCAATTCACAACATCCATGCCAGCGACCCCTCTCTCGCTTCTCTTAAAGGGACAGCGACCTCATCTCCTCTGCAGTGACCCTTAATTCCATAACTTGTGTCGTTCTGGAGAATCACAGAACGGAACGATCGTCCTTATCTTATGCCCGTTTATAAACCAATTATTGAAATGTGGTTGTTAAATTCGCATCATGTAAGTTGCGCTGACAGGTCCACACACTGCTTCCCCCGCAGCGAGGCTCCCCCGCCCCTCCTGCTGATAGTTGACAGGCGTCAAGCTCCTCCCCCCCCCCCCCCGTTGATAATTATCAATCGTTGGCACGCTGATAACATTTTTTTTTTTAAATGGCACTTCATATCAAAAAGGTTGCCGACCCCTGGTTTACAGTAATCATGGCCACTTTTCAAATAACCATTGACCATTCATAGTACAATACATTTCTGTATATCTGTGGTTTCCTCATTAAAGGTCTTAAAACACTGATAATTAAAGTAAAAGCTTCTATTTGGATGATTTATGGATCATTCTCAGCCTTCAACTACAAGTTAAACTACACTATAGAAATTGAATAATAGGTAAAAAGATTATAATAAAAAACATGTCATCTTAAAAACTACCATCTCACTTTTCCTCTTGCTACCTCTTACAGCAGTGGAGCTTATAGTTATGGGGAAGCAGCAGAAATGAGATACAGACTGCATATCAGCACAATAACTCTCTCGGCAGCATCCTCTGGACATTACTGGAGTCTCTCCACTATGCAGTCTGGGAACAGTGAAATAGAGACCTTACAGTACGTTTCGGTGTATGCACATTCTTGGAAAATAAGACCAATAAAGCTTGTCTTAGCATTGTAAAAACTGACAGTAAGAAATCCTCTAAATAACATTTCTCAGTTTCACATTTCGGTGATAATGGAAATCAGTACCAGTTATGTCCCAGTGGGTGAAATCCTAAATGTGCTAGCTGGAAGTGGGTACGCCTGCCAACAGATGTCTGAATACCTGATACCGACAGCAAGTCTTCTGGCCACCCACAGGGACCAATCATTTTCAGCAACCTGTCAGCCCGTTATGCTGAATATTCCTCCTGCTTGGCGACAACATGCCATATGTAACGGATCCCGGTGTAAATAACACATTCTGCAATGTCTTTTCTTTGTGATGTTGCTGTAAGACAAAGGATTACTATAGATGTTCGACAGGTATGTTCTGTCTGATTCATTATGATTTAACACACTGATACATATGGGTATTAAATCTTGCTTTATTCTGATTTGTAGCTCTATTTATATTACTTTAGTTGTCATAATGTGTGTAATTTGTGACAGAAATATACCCAGCGTACACTGAATTGTTACCAGAATAAAATATTTTATTAATATAATTACATTTCAGTACAACCAAACAATATCAGCAGATATTAAAGTAACCTCAACTGGCTAATAACATTCTAAATATTTCACAGGTAACTGCATAATTCTGGGTGAGCGTATCAACATTAGTAATTAATGATTCTTGTTTTATTTAAATGAACTCCTTTAGATCTATGTCTGTTTTAATAACACATGGAGGTTTGGTTATAGATTATAAAATACCAGTTTTGTTTAAAAATGTCACATAATATTAAATTGATCTATTGCAAATAATCCATCTTGGTTTAATATATTAAAGTGCAGGGCTCCTCTGTTATAGTTTGCTTTGTGCACCCTGTAGTCTCCACACTGTTTCAACTTCTTTTTCTGAGTTGTCCAACACATTGAACACATTAAGATCCTTTGTCTCGTGAAAGTTCTGCAACACTGTCTGGAAAACAGTCACTGGGATGCTAAAGTTGAGGTGGGGGTAGGTCACTTTCGCAGCCAAGTCCCTCGTGTTGCTGGAAACGATACCTGCAAAATAGCAAATAATCCTTCAAATTGCATAACAGAGCAGAAAGAGTATCTGGTAAGTATAGCTGTTATCTCTATGCATACTGCTTTGCAACAGTGAAGTCTTCCATGGTCACCATATGCCCCTCACTGATCAAAAAGAGAACAGGATTTTGTAGTTTCTTACCCAGCAGCTCCCCTGAGCGTGCCCGCACCACAGCCCCCCCGCTGGTCCCTGCTTGTACTGCACAAGTGGTCTGAAGCATGACCGGCTGCTCGTTAAGGCTGATTGTTTTGGAGAGGACGCCACAGGTCAGGGACGGACCACATCTCCGACCCAGGCCCCCGTATCCCACTACAACCACAGACTCACCTGCAGGCAGAGAAGATGAACTCATAATTGTTTTATAGTGAACAAAGATCTCCTCTGGAAGCGAGGTGTAACTCGTTACCACGAAACAAGTCACAAATCTTACCCGGATTGTAACTCTGAGCCATTCTTGGGACCACAGCCCCTGTGGCAGGGTCTCCCATCTGCACCAGAGCCAGATCATAAGGTGAAGAGGCTTTAGTGGAAAACAGCACATCACCTATAACATCATGGACTCTGAAAAATAAATCAATACAATTATCAGCTAACATTAGTTGTTTGTGCCAAATCAGAAACATTATAGCTAGCTGAAAGATCCTAAATCCTTACAGCTGATTTTGAAAAAACCCTTGAAGAACCACAAACTAAATGCAACTCAGTGCTCAAATTAAACTGTCGCAGTAGGAGAAACACGATGATAGCTGTATTCTATTCAGGGACACAGAGCCATCGTTACTGTTATGGGTCCCATCTGGGCTTTTCCTGCTGTAGACAAAAAGGTTTGCTGTAAGAACTGTATTAAAATGCTTTTGGATACATTTCCACCATTTAATCCTTTCCTGTACAGAGAACAGCGTGAATGGGAAAATATATATATATATATATAATGTTTGAATGGTCATATGTTATTCATCTTTGCATGTTTTGACTGTAAACAAACAAAGGGAGATGGATCTTTTAATTGCAGTTTGATTCGTAAAAAAAACATCTTTGGACAGGGTCGTGCCTGAAAATAATAGCGGGTAGGTTGAGAATAAGCTCTCGGTGGGGGATTTAAAACTAGACATAAAGAAACATACATTGCTGGAACATAAAATCCTTTGAAAGGCCTTGTTGTAATGTGGCATTTTATAGATTACATAGGACCCTGGGGGCCTAGATATCTCCCCCCTTGATGTGCTGTCACCTTTCCCTGTTATGGAACTTCAGGGTGACCTTTGACCTCCCGTTGACAACATGGCGGCAGGTCACAACCAGCTGAGGGGCGACAACGACCCCCGAGCCCCAGACCTGTCCACTCTCCACAAAGCACACAGTGGGGCATTTAACAGCTTTCGACTCATGGGCGGCATTTGACATTATCACGCCTTCCTCTCCTGGATGGAGCCAAATATCTCTGAGCGGATCTTGAACTGTCATGCAGCGGATGATGTTCCTGAAGATCAGGTGGACGGAGCAGACCAGAGTGAGGCCGATCCACTCGTTCGCCTTCCAACCAAATGGAGACACAATCAGTCCAAGGAGACGCACATTGTCTTTGCCTTTCACCGCAAACAACCCTCCACCCTCTGTGCCTGGCAAGCACCGGGCGTCTGTGAGGATGATGGCGTTGTCCTCTCCGGCCACGTTGCTGATGATTCCTCTGCTGAGGGTGCTGATGAAGAGATCCACGCAGAGGGAGCCAAAGGGTGAGCCACATGCAACAACAGGGCATCCTTTATGGAGGGATGAGCTGCTCTGCCAGGGGATAGCCCCTGCATTTGGGCTGCATTCTGCCACATCACTTGTCTTTAGCACAGCGAACCAGCTGAGGAAGTGAGCATCTCTTATCAACCCCTCATCCTCTTCATCATCACAATGGAAACGCCACTGGTCAGCATCTTGGAAAACTGCCTGGAAAGCCTGATTGAACTCCAGGCAGTTCACCAGCATCAGCAACTCTGCAGCAACTTCCCGTTGAAGTGTTGCTTTGCTCCTGGGGGGTGAGGAGGACGCTTCTCCCTGTGCACAATGGCTGGAGTCCAGATCTCGCTCAGTGGAAAAGCTGACGCGGATTTTCAGATTTTCACTGAAGCTGTGCGGTGGCAGGAACCTGTGGTCCGCGGAGAAGGGCTCTTTGTCGGTGGCAAAACGGGAAAACGGGACGCCGGTGCATATTATTAATCCAGTTTGAGGATGGACGATAACTCCGCTGCAGCTCACATGTTTCTTTGCTGAAAATGCCTCAAACAGATTGACAACACAGCAACACTTCTCTATGTCCTTTAGCTCCATGCTGTTAGCAGGTGAACTTTAACCATAGGCTATAGTCGATAACGTGGTTTAGCAACTTTCAGACAGGGAAAACCCGTAGAAATGCAGGACAGACATCAGTGGTAAGACAATAAAACAAACATCCATACTGACAGGGATAATATCAACCTGACACCGAGTTTTAACTACTAATTCTGGGAATTCTGTCCTCTAGCTTCCTGTTTGAGTATCATTGGTCAACCACCAAAACAACCCCTGACGATTACTGTGATTGGTCAGAATGTGACTACAAACAGCTCTAAGCCAATCGGAAACAAGAGGGCGGGAACATAGTTGGTCTTTCGACTACACATATCCCACACGTTCTTGATACTGTCAATTAAACTTTGACATTTTTTTGGAATAATTTCGAAAGGTTTATATCTAAAAGGGAAAGTATGGAAGCCTTAATCCCATTTTTATTCACTGTCATTTGTAAAAAAAAAACAGTCGGTTCAATGCCTCGTGTACTTAATGAATAAATACTACAGTTAACAGTTGTTTATTCAGTGTTTATGTTACGATAGCTCTGTGTGCTGCAGCACCCCAGTATATTTTCAAAAGTACTTATTATGTACGGATGGGCTGTTCAGCTGATGGAAATTATCCTACAAAAAGGACAGATTAGACGTTTATCTAAAATTATTAAATGTGTTAAACGTTTAATTGTGTTTAACAGTACATTTTATTGCATTTTAATCATCTTATCTTAAAACCAGTTAGAACTAGAAAATGATAAAGTTATAATAGTATTGTTTGGATTGAGGTTGAATCACACAATTTACTATACTTTTAAAAATGAGACAGATTTAAAGGATTGTCAGAAATATTTATTATGCTCAAACTTCACACATTGAATAGCAATAAGACCTATCTTTTGTACCAGATACATTGCTTCAGTGCTTAATGTAACATAAGGAAAGCCAATGTTTGTATTGCAAAATATAAATAAGAGCTTATATACAAAATAATGTATAATATTGCACTAAGTCCTTTCATGCTCTATTTTTAATCACAGCCCAAGTACTCTCATAGTATCACTGCATGTTGTGAACAGCTACTAATCACAAAGTACTCAAGTTGTTACAAAGCAACTAACTCTTCATGAGACAGGTAGTTTGTCATCCAAGTACTGTATGAGTTTGTTACATCACCTGGCTTTGCTGATGCAGTTAATATATACTGCAATTATTTAACAATATTCTGAACCATTGAAGATAAAGCTCCTCACAGCAAAATGTCAGTTAATGCACTTATGGTCACATATATGGCCTGTAGTGGTAAACCCTGTAATGGTTGAAAAAACCTACTATCATTAGAACTGTCTGTGTCCTTGGAGGTAGCAAGCTTCACTATTAACACGTTCCTTATTAGGAAATATGGCACCAAATCTCTGCAGCACTTTCCAGAAGCAATATTACATTCTTGGACAAAACCTAGAGTACTTCCCATTATTTTTGAAAAAAACAGCTAAATATAAAGATATAATAATAATATGAATCGTCAACCAAGGAAGAGTAACTCCCAGTACAAAATGTTAACCAAATTGACCTTCACTGTAAGTCTACACTAGTCGCTAAAAATAAACCAGGGTCAGAAACTGGTTCACAGCGATGACATGTTCTATATGGCAGACACATTCTTAAGAGTACCACACCATGAAGATCACTCTCCACACTCAATCTGAACAACACAGACTGATTATTCCTAACTTAATCTTTGACTAGCTGTGGTATGGTTGATATGACATACAGATTTCTTCAAACTCATAAAGAATACATGGTATATTAACACAAAACACTACTTGAAACACATTTCCTACAGGCACAAACAAAGTCCTAAATAAAGTATATTTATCAAAATATCGCTCTACGGCAGGTAGTGTTGTGTAAAACATGTCTGTGTGCACAGGTAGCATGGCAAACAAGGTTATTTAAAGAACGCACATCAGTCAATATACTGGGAGAGCCAGCGGAAACCGTCTCCATATCCTTGTCTCTTCAGCACACTACACATGAAAACTTCCATTGGCCTCAAATTCCCCTCCTTCAGTGACACTTTGCCCTGAAAAGAAACAAAAAACACAGATTATAATTCACAACCCAAAAAAGGGCAATAACCTTTCCTATGGACGATTTTAAACCTGTACATGTCTTCATGCTGTAGTGGGATATTTGTAGGGCTGCGGTCTGACTCAATGACATTAATCATTCCTCACTTTTGCATCCCTCTTCCTTTCTGTCTCTGTTCTTGTTTCCTCTGCCGAGAGACAGCAGGTGGTTAACCCAATAAACACTAATGATGAAAAATGTGCATGAGCCAGTACTATGCCAACTGCGTCGTAACAGCACTCTCATGCCTGCCCATGGCTATTCAGATTTGTATTAGAAACACAGCGTTTTCCACTATCTAAGAGCAACAGTGAGTGCATATACAATTTTCTCAGGAGCTGAAAGGAATGTAGGTCTAGCCTTGAGTGATTTGTGAAGCTACAGGACACAAATATGCTACTTATTCAAGTCGTAAAGCAATAACAGAGAAAATAAAATACAAATTCTACTATTTTCAGTAGTGTACAAATACAAAATAAACTTGACTGACATTATCATTCTTTTAAATAATTTAATTCTCATCATGTTCATCACCTTTCCAGTTGTTTGTCCATGAAGACCGAACATTCCTCTGAGTCCGTCCTCACTGATGGCCTCTGGACGGTCGATCTTATTCCCCAGGATGAGGACCGGGACGTTTGAGATGGTTTCATCTGTCAACAGGGCCTGCAGACAGAAAGAGTGAAATATTATAAAAGAGGTCATTACAAAAAAACATTGTTGTGAACACAAATGAAATCATCACAAGTAACTTACATCCAGTTCAACTTTGGCCTCCGTTAGTCGCTCATGATCAGCACAGTCCACCATGTAGACTATGCCGTTTATGGCTGGGAGGTAGTTCTTCCAGATCCTTCGTGCTGTGAGGGAAACACAAAATCAGCGTTTATGTAACAGACATCTGTCAGTGTGAGTTTCGACCTGTTCCTACCTTGTGTATGACCACCGAGGTCAAACGTTGTGAAGGTCATCCCAGCTATGGTCAGCTCCTCAGATGCTGAGGACAGAGGGGAAGCACTGACCTTAGACAAGTGTTGAAGCAAGTAACACAAGGCCAATTGCTGAGCTGACAACATGTGAAATGTGTGAATGTACTTGGATGCAGTGTGGGCACGTGCTGTCCCAGCCTGTCGTCCCTGAGCATGTGCAGGAGTGTTGTTTTTCCAGCATTGTCAAGTCCAAGGAACACTAGCTTGCCGCTCTTCTTGTACAACCCTGAGGACAAGAAGAAAACAATCAATAAGTAATATAAAATGACTAATAACGGTGTATGATGATGAGCAGGAGGAGAGCACAGGAAGGTCCCACAGTCATAACAAACACCAGGGGGGGGTTGACCCAGGGTACGATGAAGTTATAATTAATTGTGTTATTTTCCTTTATGCACACTGTTTTTGGAAATATAGATAACACAAATAAATGATGTACACAGTTGTTAGTGTTTGGGCAGGAATTGGTGAATATATTTACAGGAAACACACTACTTTATTAATAGATTATTAGGTATTTCGCCCCAAAGCTTGGTTGATTTCTACTGACAAAGTGACTGACATTCATTCAGACTGGCTAAAAACTACTGCCCGTTTTCTGTCCAACATTACTTTACCTAATAGTTGCAAGACACTGCTGAAGCTCTTGTAGATCCAGTCAAATATGAAAGACATTTCTCTGGACTGCCTGTAATTTAGATCATACAAACAAAATGATTTGTTATGGCACATTAAAGAACAACACAGCACAGCAATACGTTCATGTTTGAGTTGCTTTTAAGGTGTCATAATTCACAGGTAAATGAAAACCCATATAACAGCACAAAGAAAGAAAATGTTTGCAAATAAATGTACAATCACTCAAGTAATGTACAGTTGCGAAACAACTGAATCCAGCACAGAAGCTTATTGTTAATCAATATTCCTGACCTGGATTACCTTGCTGGTATGTGTAATCACTTTCTAATCACACAAGCTTTAAATCATAAATGGAAAGGGGGGGGGGCAAACTAAGCAATACACACTCTTTAGAGGATTTTTGATGCTGGTTTGTTCTGAGAACTGTTCAACTAAGTCACACTGATCTTCCTCTGACTATTTTTATGACAAGTTGTGGCAAGGACACTTGATCTATGCAGGCTCCCCCTGCACACTCAAACACACCTGTCACTCTACGTGATACTTGATGTGCTTGTTGCTGTGAATAGTGAGGCCTGCAGTGACTAGGGCTTTGGGAAATTACCCAACTGTTAATTACTTTATCATACAATCATGTTTCAGACAATTGTAAACAACAAACTCCATTCATAAAATGTGGCGTTTAATTCTTAAGTCTGTGGATTTAACACTGAGACACAACAGGGACTTTGTGTTGCGTTAACCCTTAAAAATGTCCGTAGTCATGACAGAAATCGCAGCTGTTTTTGCACGCAAATCTCAAATCGGTAATCCTTAAAAAATATACATAAATAAAAACATGACAGGAGAGTAAACTAATGACGGAGCTCATCAAAAATACTTGTTCCAGTGATTTTACAATGATCGACACGGTTCGGCTTATCACGTGTAGCTTGTAGTAACGACATCAGCTGTCACAGTAAACAATGATACATTTAAAAAACAACAACGCGCAGTGAACCAAAATGACTAAACTAAACCTTTAAAATGTGAGAAAAGTGGTTCAACAAGCAGAACAATACACCTAAAACTAAGTGGGAAAAGGTAACTAAGTAAACTTGTTGTTAAATGTGTGATTTACCTGGATCTGCCAAATTTACAAGCTGCACGTCCGCTGGTTTTTCGTCCAAGCCTGTCCCGTCGACTGACATGTAGCAGAGTTTGACAGTTTACCGGAAATACGTCACAGGGAGGGCGGTAGCAGCCCACATGCCAGAGATGTTTTTCTTAAACAAAAATACTGCTCTTCTCACTCTTCTAATATAGGAGTTATACTTCAGTAACTTTGGAAGGGGTTATATTTAATAATACAACAATATTAACAATGTTCTATTTGTAAATGGTTTTGACCCAAATACCAATGTCCCTGTATATTTTAAGATCATGTTGAACAGGTTTTACTCACACATTTCTTGAAGAATTCCACATATGCACTACTACAAAAAATTCTCAATTTCTTTAAATTATTTGTCATTTTGTCTGGGTTTATAGTCTTATTGGTCAATATAAACTCTGATTATACCTACATTTTTTAACCTTTACAACCAATGTTATAGGAGAAGATTTGAACACCTGAGAGTGCACACATATCTAAATACTATATCTAAAGTAATGACCAAACACACATCACAAATATTCATGTGAGAATAATAAGTATACTAATTATTACATTGCAAAAGAAAAGTAGTGTGGAGTACTGAACACTAGGTGGCAGCATTATAACAATGAAAACGTCAGTCAAAATCAGTTTTTAATACAAAGTAAAGCAAATTTGAACTTCCTAAATTAGAAACTAAAATGCTCTTCTCCTAATCTAGAATAAATGACGTTGCATAGAAGTGGCATGCAGAAAGATATCACGCTTTGATGATAATTTAAAGAGAAGCTTTATTAAAGCAGTTCAGAGTCTCATACATGATGGCAAAAGTATCTAAAGGCACAGCACCTTTACGTTGTTAATGACAACTTGTGTCAAAAGAGATTTAAATATGTGAAATTTGTTGGTCAAGAAATTAGTACTTTTTTTTAACTTTCTCTACAGTATCTAACCACTATCTCTCAATCTACACAGAAACAGCCCAAACCAAAACATCCACGTCCCGTTATTCCATTGGCTCCCATTGGTAAGATCAAGTATTTATACGAGGAGCCTTTCACTCTACTCGAATCGAAACCACTCCCGGTTTACTTCCTCTGGAAGTAGAACCATTTATCCACTGCAAATGAAAAAAAAAAAATCACAGTCAATCTCACATCAGATGAAAAAATTCAGCAGGAATCTAACAATCAAGTCATTATATAAATATTTTCTATTTTTAAAATCTACCTGATGAGGGGATAGTTTCTTCTTTTGCAAGAACACTTGTCTGAAAACAGAATGAAACATCAGTTATAAAAATCAAGAAGCTAAAAGGCCTTCAGTTGACAGAGGTCATGTTGCAAAAAACTTACCCCAGCAACCAAAGCTTTAGCCTCGTCCGCTGAACAGAAGTAAGAGCTGCCGCTGGGCGAGACACACATGTTTTTGCTGAATTGCAAGACACAGAAATTCATAGTTTACAATCAATAAATCATAACATTTTAGTTTACATTTTCTATTGTATTTTTTTAGCTGGGGTCAAAGCAGTAGGAACCGTGTTTACCAGTTCAGTTCACCAGCATTGGTCTTTTGGGAAATGAGGTCTTTCCAGAAGATGTGAGTGTTCTTGATTATTTTAATGGCAAAGTCCTGAAACACAAAAAACAGCACGCGATAAATTGAAAAGTAAGGAATTAGATTAACAATAACCTTCACACAATAACAATCTGTAAATCATTTAATTTAAAGTCTAGTGTGCCAACTGCAGTTCCTTGAAAGTCTAACCTTCCAAAGCGGAGCATTTTTGCAAGACAGAAACAACTCTGACAGGGAAGAAAAATAATTTGTGGGAGTGTGTTAGACCTTGTCCTTAAACTCGCCGTTGAACGCAAACTCGTTCTCTGGTTTCCCATCGGGCACTTTGTACATCCTGAACCAGTCGACGGTGGACTCCAGGTAGCCGGGTTTCAGCCGCCGAACATCACTGATGTCTAAACAGAGATTGGGACAACAAAACAAGTTCAGTATGACTGACGCAGCACTGCTCGGAAGCTCAGACAAAGGGAAAAATAACAGACGTGCTTACTGTTAAAGTCCTTGGCTTCAGGGTCCTCCACGTTGATTACAATCACTTTCCAATCAGTCTCGCCCTCATCGATCATGGCCAGGATCCCGAGCGCCTTCACTTTGATCACCTCCCCGCGGGAACACACCTAGAGACAACGTTTGCAGTTTATTTTCTGTTATCATCAGGAGTATTATCCTTTTTCAAATCTATATCAACCTTGACAAAAGAGATGATAAACATTTAAGTCTTGTACCTTGGTGCCGATCTCACAGACATCGATGGGGTCGTTGTCACCGACGCAGCCAGTGTCTTCATCTTTGTGTGAGGGATCTTCCCATGTCTGCAACCACCACAGAACAAAGCTGAGTTCAACATTGGCACGTTTTAAACACTCGGCAGCTTTGATCTTACACCATCAGTTTCAAGACACGTACCTGAGGAATGGCTCCATAGTTCCATATGTAGCCCTTGTGTGGGAACACATTGGCAACGTATCTCACGTTACCCTTCTTCACATCTTGCTTCACAGGGTTCAAGGGTTCTTTTGTAGCAATCTGAAAATAAATTGTTATTTTGAAAGAAGTGATAAGCGTTAAAATCACAAGAAGTTACTTTCATCATGTTAAAAAGTGCATTTTGTAAATTCCTATTGCAACAGAGAAACTTCACATGTGAACCCAGTTGCAATAAAATACTATTGATGACTGGAAATCACATTAAATATTCACATTATTTCAATAATAACAATGCCAGAAATGTAAATAAACTCTTATTCTTCAGAAGAAAGATTACACAAATGTATAGGGATCAAAAAACAAAGCTGCAAAAGTATGTAAGACTCATACCTCCATCTTTGCATTAGTCCACCTGGGTACTTCAACAACCATGTTGAAGATGTTCTGTGAGAGACACAAAGTCATCATTATATATATGTTAAACTATTCTGAAATGGTTTAGCACATTACTGGCTGCTTGGGCCATAACCTTTCCATTAAAATGATTTGTCGTTTCATAAAGATAAGATAAACCATCATCTACAGTTGTTACAAAAGGCCAGGGCCTCCCTTAATGACCTTGTTATTCAAGAGAGCATTAATTAAACCAGTTCATTGTCCACACAAATACATGTCCGTGGCAGTTCTACGGTTTCAGCAGTTGATAAATGTTAATACATATATTATTCATATATTAACTGGGGTAAAGGTGATTGATTGAGCCTCACCTGACTCTCATCTGCATACATTGGTATGTCATGGAATGGTGAGATGTACTTTCCCTCAGCATTTTCTGTAAAACAGTTTGATTAAAACACATCCTCATCATCATCATCATCATAGTGTCCAGTGGATTGCAAAGACAGTACATAGCTTTTCACTAACGCTTACTTCATGGTTGTATGTGTGCCATTGAGTTGCTTGTTTGCTAAAGGTTGATGATGTTGTGTCTGTATATCATGACCTCTTTGCCCATTAATGGTTCAATGACATCTCGGACAGCAAGTGAACGCAATAGAGCAGGCTGTGCCAGATCAGCTGTTTGAAACATTGAATTGCATCCTGCTAGGCCTAAGGCTTTCACTATTACTTAACCAAAGTTAGCGGAGTACACAGGCTTATTTTACTCACTGTGAGATTAACATTTTCTGCATTAAAATTCCTTAAACTCTTGCATTTTGATGATGAAGATAGTGACTTGGATTTATTCTGACAGCCCCAAAATTGACCTGGGTTTGTCTATAAAAACTATGACTATGACATAGCAATATAACAATTATAAACAAGGATGATAAATAATCGGTCTGTGAAACTTACTGAAAAAGAGCATTGAATTCAACAGGTTCAATATTTACCCCCAACTTTGCCTTATCAATTACAGTTGTATTATTACATTACAATCAGAGAGGGCGTTGCCTCACATACTGCAAGCCTTTATGATGTTGTGCTGGGTGACGTGTTTATGACCCTTGCACGATTTTCCAATATAACCAACTTCCTTCTAGTAATTTCACTGAAGAATACAACGTGAACTGTGTGACCTACTGAGACGTTATGTCAGAAAACAAGTCATCTACCGGCGAAACCGGGCACAACTGGCTACCGCGACATGTAAAGGCTCAAACCGAGAAATTATGACTGTTCAAACAAGTTAAGATTTGCTTGTAATCCTCCAGAGTAAGACAAATGTCAACACTAAAACATAAGGACTAAACAAACCAGAAACAATGAATGAATAAGTGACACGTGGAGAATGTAGCCAGCTAGAAGGGTTTGTAAAAAGACATAAAAGTAGCAAACAATGACACAACTCTGTCTTTTAAAGTGAGTTTGTACTTACTGAAGAACAGACGGTAGTTCAGGGAGTGCAGGTTCCCCCTCTCTTCCAGTGTGTAGCTCATGTTTAGTGCAGGTTAGTGTTGCTGTCTGGCTCTGGGATGTAGGATGGCGGCGGAAGGAAGCGTCTGCGCTTTAGGTAGTGTAGAGAGGGAGGGCACCGCGCATGCGCAGTCTGCATAGGATGCCTCCAGAGGCTATCGGACATTTCTAACTCGACAAATGAAACTATAAAAAACGTGTGCTAAACCAGGCCCGGTTCTACGGGGGTGCATAAGGGTGCATTGCACCCTCAGTTGAGTCGTTATGCACCCTCATTGGAAAAATTAAAGGTGAAAAAAATGACATAATAACAAGAAGAAGAAGAAGAAGAAGAAGAAGAAGAAGAAGAAGAAGAAGAAGAAGAAGAAGAAGAAGAAGCAGAATATAGTTGAAATAAAATAAATTGTAATTGTGGTTAAATAACATTGTCTGCTGCATTTATTTGGTCAATTTAAATGGTAAGTAACGTTATGTCAGGTGCGCGTGACCTGTGCCGCTGCGCGTTCATCATCTGCAAGGTGCTTACACAGCAGTCAATGATGGAACTCAGAAAATGGTTAAAGCAACCAGCCCTTATCGCCAGCAGTAACACTGCATCTACTGCAGGTAATAACAGTTCAGATCATGGGGACATTACGTTACCCGCGGCCACTGTCGTGGACATAGCCGTGGGAACATGTTTCAAATAGGGGGTGCTGTGGGGATAACACCAGGGCTGGTTCTGACCAATTTGCTGCCCTAAGATTTTAGCTGGCAATGAAAAACCTCTACAAAAGACCAATACACTACAAAAAGAGAAAGTTATTGACATGGTGGACAGCTTATATACATTTATATTGTATATTGTATTGTGTATGAGGGGGTATGCCCCCCCGGGAAGATTTGTTTGAACATTTTAAAGTAAAATGCTTCAATCTGGTGCACTTTGAGCACACAATTACAGAGACCTGATCTAGGGGGTACAACTCTAAACACCCATCTGAAAAAGATCGGTTTACTTTTTATTAATCAAATAAATATGTGAACATAACCAATAACCTACCATAGCCAATAACAAATACATGTAACTTATTTTATTTGTGTGGTTCATTCATATCTTATTTTACCAGTTAACATTTATTTATGCATTTTTTTTTTTTTTCAGTTTTAAACGATATTTTTGGTTTACTGTCCTATAGTATGCATTGAAATGATTTCAAACCTGTTTATATTTATCCCAATAATCATAAAGGAGTGCCTTGGAAATATTTGTTTACATAAATTGTGATCGAACCGTTTGAGACCCACTGAGATAACTTCTTAGACTAAAGTGAACTATCTAAACACTCAAGAGTCCTTTACCTCACTGAGCCTCTCAGTCTGACAGGAGAGAGCTCTCCCTCCACATTATTGTAGAAACAGCTTATTTTATCCGTTAGCGCAGCAGAAGCTAACAACAATCCCCGCCCTGTCTCTCTCTCTCTCTCTCTCTCTGTAAGCTGCGGGCGCCTGATAAGCCAACATCCCCCACTTTCATCACTTACATCGCCCATCGTAAGGGACTGGGAAGGCATGAATCAAGCAAAGAGCACATAGATCCATAGATCTCTTAATGTTGCTCTCAAAGTGCACCAGATTGATGCTTTTAACTTGGTGTTAGGTCCACTCCCCACTTATAAAAATATCACTTTACCACTGCACCCTCTCTAATCTCAGATGCAGAAGAGTCATTTTGTTCTGGAACTGGGCCTGTCCAAAACTATAAGTGGAAGTTTGAATTGAGTATCAAGCAGAACTGAATAAGGCTTATAAGGATGAATGGAACAATCATTGTTGTCAATGTCACACACTACACAATGTCATCTTGTATAGTAGTTATCAAAGTATTATCTAAATATAGTTTATTTTTGCAGTATTGCAATAGTCTGTATTTGTTTAACTATATTTGCCTGTCTTTATATGTTAAATACTGAAGATGTTAATAATTACAACATAGTGTATGTCTTGAGTCAATAATAATTGTTTTTATGCTACCATTTATTTCATTATTACAAGCTGCCGAGGGTGGCTATGATCTCGCATGGAATCAGATCAGAGACACTTTAAAGATTAAAAAAAGTTGGGAAAAAACAAGTAATAGATCCGTCCTGGTACTGAAAGACTCAACAAACAGGGTTTGAAAAAGTTTTCTGACAATGGTGAGAACTGCCATTAGCTTCCCAAAGCTTGTATTGTCCAACCAGTCCAAACCTCAATATTATAAATACACCTATATGTATATACATTTATGTATGTATTTACTTGAACTGTTTGCTGCAGTCGGCTAGCTAACCATTTGAATTTTTAGTAAAACATGAGAAAAATATTCATGCCTTAACATTTTTATTAGGATTTAAGAATAAACCAATTATATATCGATAAAGTTGTATGTGTGGTGGGAAGATTGAGTTAAAGTAGGGAAAAATGACAATCTGACAGGTCACAAAAATCAGCGTAACACTTTTAAATGTAGCTTACTTTATTTTCTATAAGCCTGGAGATATTCAGAGGTGGAAAGTAACTAAGTACTCAAGTACAATTAAGTATCATTTTGAGGGACTTGTACTTTGCTTGAGAATTTCCATGTTATGCTACAAATACTTCTACTCCATTACATTTCAAAGGGAACTAATGTTTGTACTCCACTACATTTATTTAACAGCTTTAGCTACTTTAAACAGATGATTATTTGCTGATAATACTTTTGTACTTTTACTGAAGTAAGACTAGAATGCAGGATTTTTACTTAACTGAGTATTTCTACACTGCAGGAATGCTACTTTTAAAGGATCTGAGTACCAAAACTGCAGATATTGTAAAAACAAATGTTTCTCTGAGTGTAGAAAGTAGGCAGGCACCATGCTGATGCTGACTAAACATCCGCCCGCTGCCTGTCGTCCTTCCTGCCTTTGCTGAGGGAGGGGACGGTGCTGACGGCTGGGAGGACGAGAGGAGAGACAAGAAAGCTTTGGGGAGATATTAGAGTGGGAAACGGCCCAGGTTTCCACCGTCCGTCGGGAAATAAACACCCCTATTTTCTGAAACGGCTTGATTTGTCATCGAATCGGAACTGAAGATGTCGACCAGTCGTCAGTTTAGCGAGAGCAGGGCCATCCCGACCAGGACGGTGTTGATCAACGACACAACGCAGCTACCTCATGACTATTGTACCACCCCTGGAGGCACTTTATTCTCTACCACTCCCGGAGGTAAGGGGATATCCCGACTACGCATAGTTTTTATTCAGAAAATGGAGGATAATTGTCATTTTGTGGTGTTTGTACTCTCACAAAACCTTTCACTGCTCATGTAACAGTGGCCTATAGGCTGCCGTGTCATCCCGATCAAAACAAAAACAAAGCTAAGCCCCGCCCCCTCGCTCTCTCCCGGCTGTGTGATTGGCTGATTTGCAGCGCAGAGATTCTGATGATGGCATTGTGCAGTAATATTTAAAAAAGGTGGACATTTTTTCTTTGCCACCTATGATTATGAATAACACGACTGTGATAATCTACAGCTTAAGGCATTTACTGTGCGTCAGCTATGCATAGCTGGATTTGTATTTGCCTTCGAGTTCATAGGAGGCCTTTCAGATAAGGATGTGCAATACATCCACCAAGGATGCTGTACTGTACGTATCTAAACAGATTCACTCTGCATAGCAATGTAATATAGACTTTCTGACAAAGGTTTTAGCTTTTTATTTTTTAGTGAAAATGATATCACATTCCATGGTGACTTCTTCAGACATCTTATTTTATTCCAACAACATTCTAAAGCCCAAAGTATACCTGCATGGTTTACTAGAGAAGCAGAAAATCTTACATTACCAAAGCTTGAGCCAACATTTTTTAGTTGGCATTTAGCTTGAAAAGGACTAAAACTAAGAATCAATCATAGTAATATTTGCTTGTATATTTGATGTCAATCAGCTTATTGACTGACCATTTCATATATAAACCACCATCATATTTGAGAATGTTATGGAATTATTGTTTAAAACGGTGGTTTAAAAACTAGGGGGCAAATAGACCACTGAAGGGTTCTCATAGCCAGAGAAAAACATATTAAGTAAAACTAAACGGCCTTTGGTCACAGTACATCTTGACCTGTCAAACACATTCTGCAGATCAAATTAATCACTGCATTGCATGCAATTATTGCTGGAACTGTGCCGCCGATATCGTTATTAGTTCCACCTGTGCAGCTCTGCCGTGACACGTTAAAGTGTGTACTCTGAAAAAGGTCAGTGACTCTGATTAAATGTGAGTGATAAATACTGTTATGAAAGCAAGGCTATCAAGTTCGATGTTAAGTCTATCTTCCTCCATGTCTTGCTTTTTATAGTTCCCATTTAGTTGCATTTCCTTTCATTTATTCACAAGGGCAATAGACATTAATTAAAATGTCTGTAAATGTGCCAGTATTTAGTCAGCTGGTTACCTCAGTGAGATATTATATACCAGTTAAGGTGATTATATTTACAGAAGACAGCAATACAATATAAAGACAGCAACACAATGCTTTCTCGAGTGACTGCAGAAGACATATAGATCAACAGGAAGCAGCAAAACACAGCCAAGCGGAACTCTTTATATATTTTTTAACACATCAAAACATGCGGAGTACCCTTAAGCAAAAGGACTTAAATAAAATACAACCATCAGGATGGAGATGTAAATAAAAAATGTTAAAAGATGCAGTTACATCTTATTAAAATGTATATTTTATTTTAAGATGTTGGTGCCTTTTGAGAGGGTTTTAATCTGGCTCATCTTGATGATGACAAGCCCTTTGACTCACGGCTCATTTGATAGCACCGGCATGAGATGCTTCCCAGGATAGAGCACGATAACTGTAACTTGATACGTGTTGTGTTTCAGGAACCCGGATCATCTATGACCGTAAGTTCCTACTGGACAGACGTAACTCTCCAATTGCCCAGACTCCCCCGGCTCACCTGCCTGTCATTCCTGGAGTGACCAGCCCAAATGTCCTGAGAGAGAACAAGAAGAACGAAGCCAACAACCACATCAAAAACAAACATGATGGCAAGCCCATAACCGGTAAGAGTTACAATACTGTCTGAGTAACCATCTTTTTTCTCAAACATTTAACCAACTCTGTTGTTAAGCTGTAATTATTCCACTTAATACCCATTATGATATTAAAGAAGCACAACCTGTTTCAACATACCTTTCTCAATAAACGTGTTGTTTCTTCTTTTCAAGGTGATGATGCTCAGTTTGAAATGGACATCTAACAGACTGGAACTCCACCAGCAAAAGAATATGACCTGGCATCACCCATGTCAGTGGCTTGGCTTGTAGAAACCAATGTTGTGAGCCCTCATGGCATCTTCTTTAGCTCTCTGTCTCGCTGCTGGATGTAATGTGTGTAAACCATGGGAAATCAGTGTATCATACAAACCGGTACAGTGTCGCCAACTCTGGAAACTACGTTCATTTGTATAGATTTCCATTGATACCAGTCACTGTAAAAAAAACACACATTGAAGGAGCGGGCCTCAAAATGGTGTACCGAAACACATTGTCCAATCCGCGGATTTTAGCACTCATCTTCCAGCTTTCTGTGAGTTATGATCTCTAACAGAGCACACTGTAAAGCGGACAAAATTCCAAGATAATTTGGTGGAGGAAGTGGTAATTTTAGTACTAGCCTTAGAATTATTCAAAAGCTTTGATATTCATCACATATTTTGGTTTTGAAGACGCATGTTATTTAAGTGATTTTAGTTTGTGTTTGCTATTTGGTTCTACTTCAAAGCTCCATAATATATTCTCAATTGTTTGGTCTGGTAAATCTCCTGCGATAGTATGCAAAGGGACGCTGTCTTGTTTTTATTTTGCAATTTGATGAAGATTTCATGCCATTCCAAGACTCTAGTTCCCATTAACACCACAAGCCCATGTGAGTGAATTTTAGGCTGTTTTTAAATGTTTTGTAATCATCAAATTATTGTATTTCCCACTATGATGTAAAATTATTTATAATACTGAAAAACAAGCATTTTATTAACAATTCATTTAAAAGTCAATGTCAAGCCTTTCAATTCATCACTATGACGATCTGGCTTAACAGTTTCTCTCCTGCTGATAAAAGTGAATACCTTTTCTCCAGATTTGATGTGACTTTGACCTGGTTAGGTTTGTAGACAAGGTCTTTGTGTTGATATTAGGTAAATCTAAGAAAGGGAGGAATACTTGGCAATATCTGTCAGTCTTCTGTGTCCACACCAGATACACATTTCAATTAATGTGATAATGGTTAATATCCCAATGGTAATTTTTAAGTAAAATACAACAAGATTTTTGAAAAACTTTAAATAATCCACATATTTTATATGCATTTTATTTTTGAATACAGTTTCTTAGTATTGAGGTATTTGTTTGGGTATCAGCACTGTCAAGCCTTTGGATTTGTAAAAAGTGTCAGAGAACCAGAAGACATTGTTTGCGTCAGGCTTGATAGATGTTGTCCCATAATCTACAAATCTGACTCCAGTGTCCTTAAATCATCCCACATTACCATATTATTTTAATGTCTGTCCATGCCTTACTTTACACCAAATGCAGTAACTAAAACTAGGTTCCTAGTCATCAATTTGTACTTTCCAACAGATGTTTATTTTTTCACTGTAACATTGAACAGGAAACATTGTACTTGGCACTTAAGACGAAAAAAAAAGTCTTTTAATGGATTTTGATTTTATTATGTTTTTTTCTTCCTAAAGCAGCTGTGAAGTTTGAAAGTGTGATGGTGCCATTTTGGGGTTTTGAGCTCCAGGTGGCAAAGTGGCTAAAATAATGCCACTTGCTGTTTGAGTCCCAATAGTTTATTTATTTTTTCTTTTGCACCACAATCAGTTTGCTAATTGTACCCTTTCCAAGTAGCAACTCCTAACTTTATCATCATGAAGTTCCCCTTTTATTTTCAAATGTATTCCCACCACAAGTTTGTTTCTCTGTATGAGTGGAACCACCGAATGGCTTAAATTATGTCTATCAAGGATTTTCTTTTTTCTAGGCATTTTAGTTCATTCGGGTTATTTCTGGTGATAAACACATTGAGGAGTTGCTTGAAAACCAATTTGCATTGCACATTTTTGCTTTCTATTACGGCATCATAATTCATATTGCAGATTTATTTCAAATCCGTTTGGTTTCACAATGAGGGCTTAACATTGTGTGTTGAAAGAGATTTGAAACAAACTTACTGTAACTTTCTGTTCTGAATTTAAGTAACTTTATTTTAAATGAAACTCCAATGCCAGTGGACACTTTTGCTGAAAGATCAATAAAGTTCCGTAAGAAAGAAGTTAAGATGTTGTGTTTTTAATTGTAATCTGCTTTTTTGAATGTAACAAAAATATATCACAGATTCATGCTATGAGCGGAGCCTTATTCTCATCTGAAATGTCACCTCAAAAGTACTTAACTATAAATAAAATGTCTTTGCAAACGTCTTATTGCATCAATTAATTTTCCAAATCATAAGACTATATTTGTTCAATTGTATACACACCCAAGTTCGATTTCCTTCTGGGCAAAGTATTACTCTATACATGGTCATACCTACATGTCCCTCTTATAATAGTCTGTTAATAAAAACTGTGATTATTGACTGGGTAATAATAAATAGACGTTTGCTTGTCTGACGTCTAGTGGATTAAAGAGGAACCGCAGATGGTGTTTTCCACCAAAATGTCAGTTTACCCCAAGTTTACCCCTATTTCATAGTCTATACGGTTTACCTTCATTAGACTTTACATTTTCCAATTTGCCAGTCACATGGCCCATTCTGTTCTTTAAAGTGTGTGTGTTAATATCGATTTTTCAGTATGAACGCTGATATGAAAATATGTTGTTTGCTTTTGTGGCGACGAAAGAAGAAATGTCTAATGTTTATAAATTCATTGTAACATATTTGAAAAACGATTGTATTTCATCAAATAACTAACGTTAACTAAGAAAAATTAAATTAATTTCGCGAGTTTTTTATTTGTGTTTACGCTTTTACATCAGGCAACACAACTGCGTGCCCGCTCCATTTTTCTGCAGGCATTTATTCGGCCGCCTGCTGGTCCTTCCTCCTTTTCTACGTCCCTGAGCGAGTCCGGCGTCAAGATGGTGAGTCTTGCGATAAAATATAAAGTAAAATCCGTTGATCATCGAGGCCATCCTTCTATCTGCACACTTATCATGACCATAATGTGATCGTTTAAGTGTTAGCTACAGTATAATGTCAATATTTATGTGGTATAAAAGTATCTAAGCATAAAATCAGCCACCATCCAAATGCTAACCTAACTGATGCCTGCCCGGACGTTGTACACTCTGTATATACCTCCTTTGGGATAGCCTATACAGTTTCTACCTTGCTTTTACTAAGCAATATATGTCTTTAACATACTCTGTCACTCAAAGAAACATTTAAGTATTTGGGCTTTGTTTAGAAGTCTATAAAGAATCACAAAATGCTAGCTCTGAGCGGCTAATGTTAGCATTCACTACACAGGTAGCCATGGCCGGGCCCTCATGTTTGAGAACAGGAACATTAAAGAACCCTAGTTATGCTCAAATGTATTAGACTGGTAAAAAGTTGATTAAAAAAAACAGGCTGCATTGAGGCTCTAAAAGCTTTACATTTGCCTGGTTAGTAAGCTATCTTAGCCAGTATGTTAGCTTAGAAGCTATAAGATAATGTTGTGACAGCATGTACATGCAATGGCTGGATCAAAATGTTAGTTGTTAGTGTTGAGAATAGTAGAAACGTTTGAACATTTTCAAGTTGTCAAATGTTATTGTGAACATCATCTACTTTCTCTCTTCTTCAGAATGACACAGTGACAGTCAGGTCCCGAAAGTTCATGACGAACCGGCTCCTTCAGAGGAAGCAAATGGTAAGGTTTCAAACAGCACTGCACTTGTATGCATGTATTTGTGTTAATAACATAATAAGATAGGTTTTTTGTCTTGCATTCATACATTCATTGCCTGTTCTCTCTCTGTAGGTCGTCGATGTCCTGCATCCCGGCAAGGCCACAGTCCCCAAGACTGAAATCCGGGAGAAACTCGCCAAGATGTACAAGACCACCCCTGATGTTGTGTTCGTATTTGGCTTCAGGACTCAGTTTGGTGGTGGCAAGACAACAGGCTTCGCCATGGTTTACGACTCTTTAGACTACGCAAAGAAGAATGAACCCAAACACAGACTGGCCAGAGTGAGTTTTGCTTTGAGTTTTATTCACAATGTTTTTTTTTAGTAGAAGGCATCCCTTTCTAGAAACTGTCCCCAATCAAACTGCTTTTTGGAAGTTGCATAACATGAGTTGCACTTAACTTGACATTTTGTTGCATCCTATGTTGTTTTAAAAAGAGCAGCATACTGCATTTCTATTCAACTTAATGCCCGGCAAGTAGTGACCCGTCCTGAATTCATCTGATCAGACAATGGAGGGGAGGGGGGAAACATAAACTACAAGGGTCACCCATTTTCTCAACAGGAGGCCCTTAGGTACTCCTGCAAAAGCATGAGGTGCATAGAGCCGATACATGTTGTGAGCTTAGCAATCAAAAGCAGCAAGATGAAAACTTTTCTCTCAATGAAAAATCCCTACAAACCTTTTTGGGATTACATTTCTTATATACTGAGTTGTTGCCCACTGAATATACCCCATTTTTAAATGTAAATCATGTTAAGTAGTTTGTAGAGCACTTATCAGTTAAAATTGCTGGAACAGGTACACTTGAGAAGATGTACCATGAAATGCAAGTAGGTTTCCCTTACTTTCAATCAACACGCTTGGTGGGTAATGTTGAAATGGCCTTTCATATGGAGGCAGTTTAGGTCATCTTTATCAAAAGCTAAATAGGCAAGGACAAATGTTGACCCCCCCCCCTACAGTTTTAAAGTGCTTCATTCAGTGCTTGTTATGCAGCTTTCATATTATCATCAATCCACATTGTGATGCCATGAACATGCATGGGTGGTACAAATGCATGAAGTCATTGCGAAAACATGATTAAAATCCATAGGTCACAATTAATTAAGTATTTAGATTAAAAATGTGTTAATTTTTTTTTCCTTAGCATGGTCTCTATGAGAAGAAGAAGACCTCAAGGAAGCAGCGCAAGGAACGCAAGAACAGAATGAAGAAAGTACGAGGCACCAAGAAGGCCAGTGTTGGCGCTGCTGGCAAAAAGGTATTGTAACCATTTTATCCTTTGTATGGTCACTAAAACTCCTCTCCTGTTTAAAAAAAGTAGTTCAGACTTCTCCTGATAGTATGATTTGTAAACATATTTGTCTTTTCTAATCTAAGCAAAGAACAGAAAAGCCAAAGCAGGCTTCATTTAGTCCAACTTATTCTTTCTTGATTGTCATTTCTTACCTATTCTTTTCCCTACACTGCTGATCTCTTTTCACGACTTTTACCGTTTTAATTTCCTTTGCCATCTTTCCATTCGTATCAAATGTTCTTTGGGAACCGTAGAAGGTAAATGTTGTTCATAGATGGACTAACTCCAGTGTGCATATAAAGGAGTGCAGAATCCCAGCTAATCCCTTTACCCCGCACCAAGTCCCAATGCACTCCCCCTGGATGTACACGAGGCATCCTGTGTGAAAGTATTTGACCCACTGGCCAATACTTTCGAGGCTTTTAATAATAACTAGTTTGAGCTGATAAATATTAGTTCTGTAAACCCCTGTCTTGGAAACCAAATGCCCCTTTTTAGTCCAAGTTGGAATAATTTAACCCAAATAAAATGTGAGCTTGTCTCTGGTAGTGCTTTCAGGTGATTCTGGAGAAACAGTTTTATAGTTGGCAATTAAATCAATGAGCTCCGAAGATCTTGTGAGTGTTAGTCCACTAAGAATGTGTCTAGTTGAGCACAGCCACACTCCTGGTGTAGTTTACTCAAAGTAGAACCTGCCTACCCCTGAACCCTGTGGCACCGATCTCTAACCTAAAGCCACCTAGCATAGACTGTTGATACCACACAGCTGCATCTGTAATGTCTTCAGCACAACTGGCTTTAAACATTGACTCTGTTCAGCCTTGTCAACAGCCACAACAAATTAATTCAAAGATCTTTTATTTTCCATGTTCCATTAACTTAATTTTGTTTCATGTTTTGTTCTTGATTTTGCTTCTCATGGATTTCTTTTGCAGAAATGAGGTGTCAGTGCGCAGGTATAGAACAGCATGGTGTGCTAATGTGTTGCACATCCAAAGCAGATAGACCTGCATGTCACACCTTAGTCACCCTACAGTTTCCCCTCAGTGTTTACCCCACTCTCCCATGTTGTTTCTTAGAGCCTGTTAGCAGGTTAACCCTCCACCAGTCCTTTGTACCCCGGTCTGCTATAATGGACATATCCCTTAGCTTTAGATCTGTAGTGAATAGAAGCAGGACCTGGGTGTAGCATGTGGATATTGGTTCTTAGTGTTGTGTTGAGCTAGAAGCCTCCCAGTGAACTGAAATGTGTTTCTTTTATACCGTCTTATTCAACTCATAACAATGTTTTTATAAAACCTTGATCTATGATGTTGGATTTTAAACTGTGTGTCTTGTCTGACATACTGTGTTAATTTTTGTTGTCTCAAGTTGCCCTGTTGACTTCATATTTTCAATAAGTTTCCGTTTACTGTAGTAAGTTTTCTCTTCTAATTATGTTGTTGTCTCCTTACAGTGAGTCCGGACAGCCAGGGAGGGTCTCCGTGCTCAAGATGTTCTTGTATATTATCATCCAATAAAATCTGGAAAAAAATGTTTTGGTCAAAGTGTATTTTCTTAATAAAAAAAACATGTATTTCTGAAGCCTATATTTCAAATTCAATTAATGTTAGGTTTGGTGGCTCTAGAGACATTTGGTTGGCATGTTGGGGATCTGTAAATGCCTATCCCAAGCAGGACCTCTATCTGGCACCCTATTACTTCATCTAAAAAAACTTTTTATCTTAAAAACTAATGTTACTTCTACCATTTTAAAAGTTGCTGGATCTATACTGCATTTCAGTGAGGGATTGCTCAGCTCTAGATTGCTCCCAGGATTTCCTTTTTGTTTATAAAAAAGTATCCCCCTGACTTATCCTTCCTAAAGCAGCTTACATGGCTTTGTCATGGGCGTATTGCATCAGTAAGCAATTGGTATGATTTGAAATGACTAAATGCCCTTTTTGCTCAAATTACTTCATTTGAATGAATATTTCCCCCTGTTAATGCACAAACTTGAGCTTCGTTTATAGTAACCTCACTACAAACTTGGCTTCGTTATGATTTACTGGCATGGATCAAAATAAGATCAGGGATGATTCCTGTAAAACATCCGTGTTAGATTTGCTTCACTCACTGGCCAAAAGCTAAGATGTTCTATTGATTGGCTGGTGAGATCTTTAAGTCCTCCATGTGTGGACCAATTTGACACATTATATACTTTTTATACACGTATCGACCAGTAAAATGTAATCTCAACATATTACATTTGATGGGTTTTGAATTAGTTAAAAGATGTAGCTGTAGTAACCCAAAATGGCCACATGAGGACTCCCTTCACTGTAGGAAATTCAAACCTAGTTGCATACCCTCACATATGGTGGAAGTATTCACCTGTTGGATAAGGTATTCATCAGTAGTTTATCTTGGAGGCAAAGCCCTGATGACTGCCTTGTACTCATACACAGATAAGCCTGGCTGTGTATAGATTAATTGCTTTTCCTGTTTATAAACACTGTTTGGAACAGAATAGATATCCCTCTTTGCATCATGACCTTTACAGATCATTTGCATAGAGCTACCCTGAGAGTGTGTGTAAATGAAGTGATTAAAATGCCAGTGTATGGTTTGTCCTCAGGGCAACCCCCCACGCCTCCCCATTCTTTTATGAATATCAGCATTTCCTCATGTCGTAGATGCAGGAGCTCCAACCACCTCTTCCTTTGGGGAATTTTCCTTTTTGGTATCATGGGGGAAATGTTTACTTCCTATAGGAAGGTGAAAAAGCAGAATCAACATATGTCAATGGAAGAAATAATGCTCATTTACATGTTTATGTATAAAAATACAGACTAATTCACTGTGGTGCTCAAAATGATGACATGTGACTGTACTTTTCTTCAGGTAACACTGTCATCAAGAGCTTTATTATTAAAAGGCACAATAGCCCTGCAATTTGACACATTTTCATGCCTCTACAAAGTCTTGAATGTAGGTCACACTCCTGAGTGCTTATACACCACCAGGAAAAACAGTAGCTGGGAGGCACTTCCATTGACACATTTTAAGTTGTAGGTCCCTTCTTATAAGGGCCCATATACCAGGCTGCCTCTGGGCTTTCCTTCAATCGATGCTAGCCGGCTAAGATTAAACAAAAATGTATCAAGATAATTTGGACTACAAAACAACAGAAACCACAGTTCCTGTATCATTGATTAAAGGTGACCTATCATGCAAAATGCACTTTTGTACATCTTTTATACATGAATATGTGTCCCCGGTGTTCCAGGGAACTCACCAAGTGTCAGAAAACACAACCCTCTCTATTTTCCTCCATACCCAAATCTCTTAAAAAGGGGCTGCAGCGGATCTGATACAGGAGGAATGGCTAAAATGCATGATCTGTTTGGTATTTTGAAAAATAAAAAGTATAATATGCCTTATATAGGTATGGTCCTACACTATATTATTCAAATATAGCATGATAGGTCCACTTTAAGTTGACAGTGAAATGCTGTACGGGCAAATACTGTATGTTTTAAAGGGCCATGACATGTTGGCGTCAAAATAATTATAACCTATGTTTTCATAAACCAACCATGACCCAGAAAAAAGAACCATGGATTCATTTATCTCAGCTAAAGTGTGTGTTGTGCCTCTGAGGAGGACGGCAGTGAGTGGGTTGCATAGGTGTGGAGGAGGAAAAAGGAGCATGGGACCGACAGGGAAAAGAGGGGTCTCTCTCCGCTCCACTGCTGTGTGGTTGTGGGAGGTTTGACATAAGTGGAGCTTTCAACCCGCGTATGGTAACAGATGGTGTTGGGAAATTAAGCCCCTCTCTCCACAGCCCTGCCGCTCCGTCCCAGGAGTCTCTGCTTCCTGTCTCTCTCCTCTTCTGTTCCTGCAGCGTCTTTTATCCGTGTCTCACTCATTCCCCACGCTACCGTTTCTTATCATCTCGCCTCCTCCTCTGGTTGTTGGACAAGTGAACAATCAATTTCTCTCCACCTGTGTTTTTGTTAAACACGAAAGCAGTATGACAGCAGTTGGATAGGTAGCAGGCTAATGAAATAAGCGCGAGATTATTATAGAGAGTAACGGGAAGAAAAGACAAAGACGACGGGTTTGTGATGTGAAGGGCGATAAGCTAAAGGGTTGAGGATGGATGGAGATCAGAGATAATTGGTCACACGATGATGTATGGCGTCGAGGTGCGGTGAAATTGTGAAGCAGGCTGGTATGTTCCCAGAATGTACTAGCAGGAGTTTCAGCATCAGGAGGCTGTGGTGCGGGCCTGCAGGGACTCCCGTACATACCAAATAAAAGCAGATAAAGGACAATATTCACCACTGATTTCCTTTAGGGCAGGCAAGAGTTCTGTAATGAGAATATTCCTCTGCTTGCTTGTACTACAAAAGTGTTTTTGCAGTCAGGCTTATGATAGATGGTTATGAGGAACACATGTTTACGCCCTCACAACAGGTGCAGTTTTAATGGCCTCCCTCTCTCCATGCAGTTGAAATGGTGATATTATAAGGAGAAAAAATACAGAATTTCCAATGGTTGACTGTGTGTTTTTGCCAGCTTATCAATGCAGATATCATTGGCTGCAATAGATGTCAAAGAAAATAGTCTTGCTGTTTTACATGTCATAATATTGTACATTATTTGGGGTTTTTATTTCTTTCATATTTAATGTTCTAACACAACTAAGTGTATAATGACCAAGCTGGCTGCTGTTTATTTTTGCAAGCATGAGCTCCAGACAGTGTGTTTTCAGTGGCACTTTGAACATTTTTGCAAGGCGTAACTCGGTGCTGTAAAGTGTGGCCGAGCATTCGAGGATGCTCTGCATCTTAATGAGGTATGTCTCTCTTGTTGGCCTCAGCAGGGGAATCATCACAGCTCATTTTGCAGTCCTGCAGTGTCCTATCAGCTTTGGCAGCCTGCACTAAGTTCACTCCATCTGCCAGTTGCTAGGTGCTGATATATGAAATGATCTGTGCCTTGGTGGCCCCAGAGCACCAGGGAAGTGATTTGCTTTTGAGGACAAACTGTGTTTCGTGAATCCTAATTATCCTCTTTGCATCAGCAGCCTGACATGGTTTTTGTCATTTATCCCTCACTGGAAGCGGCAGAGGGAGGGGAGCGGCAGAGACTGCAGCAAACTACTTCTTCCCAAACAGACAGAGCCCCCATGGATATACTGTATAGTCGCTGAAATGCAACAATGGTGTTCTCCACCAATCCATTTTCACAGGTTCAGGGAGAGGTGAAAAAAGAGAGTCATGCCTGCTGTCTTATTCTGGCACTCTAACCGGTGTGCACATGTGAAAAATCACTTCTCGGTTTCAATCATGTGAGGTGTATTGAATCCACTCTGCGGCCTTTTTTCAGACTGTGAACATGATGTCTGAGGCTCTGAGGACATCACAACGCTGTGAAAGCATGTCCACCTGCCTCCACACCACCTATGAATCCTCATGAATTCTATTCATTTTGGTTGGCATGGAAGGATAGTCTGTGGACCAGGAAGAAAAGGAGAATAATGGGGACGGTTGTAGGGGAGGGGAGAAAAAAGGGGGGGTTGTGGAGAAGGGGAGGTAAAGGAGAGAGGTAGAATCAAGAGGGTGTGGTAATGAGAGAGGCCAGCAGATGTGAGTGACAGTATGATGGAATGCTCCATGTGATAGCCATGCTGTACTCTACTGCGGTGTGTGTATGTGTGTGTGTGTGTGTGTGTGTGTGTGTGTGTGTGTGTGTGTGTGTGTGTGTGTGTCCTTGGGTTTTAGACAAAGGATATTAGGTTTGTGCAAATAGTAGTTATATGCACATCGTTTTACAGGCAATTCATCATGGTCCATCAATTTGCCAATCTAATGGAATTTCACTACCAAATGCTATATAATGCAGCATGATCCCCACAAGATGTTGCCCATTTGGTAAACTCTTATTGCCCTGCTCTATTCCTGACATGATCTTACCATTCATATTATTGTTAATCATTGGCTTCCTTTTCACTTTCTTGCCAAAGTAAGGTAAGATAGCTAAAATAATCAGACAAAACTTAAACAAATCATATTGAAATCTTAGTTTTTAGGTGGTATGTAAGATTTTATTAGCGATGAGTATGGCTAGCTGTTTTCTTTGTTACCAGTCTTTGCACTAAGCTAAACTAAGCTACAGTAAGCTAACTACGTTCTGACGGCCCCTACACACGGCGGCGTGCGTTGCCGCTTCAACGCTTCTGCCCATTCACTTTGAATGGGGTGACGTCACGATTCACCGAACTGCATTGTGGGAGCAAAGCGTAGCTTTTCTCGCGGTGCTCGCAGCAAAAGTAGAGCAATGTTCAACTTTTGACGCCTCAACGGAGGCGTCAGCCAATCGAATCATATGCCAGTGCAAGCTCTAGCCAATCAAACCACGTGCTTGTGTGTCTGGGGCGGGAGATTCATGTGATTGGTTGTTGGTCGAGTTTCAGCCCTCCCCGCCGGCAAGCGACAACGCACGCCCCCGTGTGTAGGGGCCGTGACTGTACGGTACGTCCACACAGCAGCTTTAAAAAAATCTTCCATAGTTCCAACGCTTCTCTGCCCATTGACTTTGAATGGGGGTAACGTCACTTTGCCTTGCTTTTCGCCGAACTGCATTGTGGGGAAGCAAAGCGAAGATTTCCAGGATTTTCAGGATTCAAAAATGTAGCAATGTTTAATCCCGTTTATGCAAATCTGACAGTACAAGCGCTAGCCAATCAAACCGCGTGCAAACTGGGAGAGCCAGACCGCAGTTCATTTCCTCATATTCCAAACGAGAAATTACAGTAGCAAATCACCCGGTTCTTTATGACAAGAACAATTTACCGGGATACAAACCGGAGGAACCAGGCATGGAGGGAGGTGGCAGAGACAGTGGGTGGAACTGTTTGCGGATTTTATATCCAGTTTACTTCGTTTAAACATTGCTAGCAAGCATAGACAGTATCTTTAGCCAGCATGGAATGTAGCATAAAATAGCACCATAGACATTAATCTCATACATGTTCATCATAGCCCTTCCCGCTGACACTTTACCTCTGCCACATCATAGACTATATGCATCACATTAATGCACACAATGTCATAATCCTTTCTGCACATATTCTGACCCCCAGTTTCCACCGGGTCCGTCTGCGCCGCGCCGCGCTGCGCCGCGTTACGTTACGGCTGCGCCTCGGCGGTCGTAAGCATCGCGGCCACTCTAGTCAATGGGTGCTACTCCACCACACGAGCCGCGTTACGGCTCAGACGCCTCCCAGAAGCGTCCTAGAAGCGGCTCGGCGCAGCGCTTCTCTAAAATTAGGATGAATCCTATTTTTGCCGCGACGCAGCCGTAACGTAAGGTCGGGCAGGCAGCCCCCCCTCGCAGGAAGTGGAAAGGTGAGCATCCGGGCCAGGCCCATCCCCCCCTTAGCAGACCCCCCTCCTTCATCACAACACCTCCACTACGATACGCACAATGGACGACGAGGTTTTCATCATGGAAGTGGAAAAACACACTATTTTATATGATGTAACCAATGCTTACTACAAGGACAACATCAGAAAGGACAAGGCCTGGTTTTTAATCGCTGCAGTTTGTGGTGTGGAAGGTAACAACTACATATTAATGTTTTAAAGTTAATTAATACCCGAATTAAACCCTGCGAGCCTGCACGAACGACGCTACGCTTCTGGGACGCGTCCGGTGGGTTATGGGGCTAGACCAAAACCGCGGCGCAGCGCGGCGCAGACGGACCCAGTGGAAACTGGGAGTAAGAATCGCGGCCGCTCTAGTCAATGGGTGCTATTCCACCACACGCGCCGCGTTACGGCTCAGACGCGTCCCAGAAGCGGCACGGCGCAGCGCTTCTCTAAAATTACCCCCAGTTTCCACTGGGTCCGTCTGCGCCGCG
>NW_011333369.1:95725-109049 GCF_000735185.1 Notothenia coriiceps
GGAATTTAGTCTGAATCAGATGTGGCTCGTCACAACCCGGCGCGTTCACATCATTAATCAGAATCTGCAAAAGTAACTCAAATAAGTGTAGTGGAGTAAAAATACCAGGTTAACCTCTGTATTGTAGTGGAGTATAATTACAAAGTAACAATGAGCTGTCATGTGGGTATATATTAATTCTGCGCATTATGGACACAAGCGATTTTCACCCATTTATTAATTATATGTTTTACTTTAGATAACACCAATGTCATGGCAACTTCTAATTGTGGTAAAAACGAAAACGTTCAGTATAGACGTCCCATAGAACATTTTGCGAAACACAATAGTCAGCATGTGTAGTTCTGGGGGGGTGTTCGATTCCAGTTTTGGATAGTCTGGCGTGGTTTCGTTCTATTTCAAACAGCTGTTTGACACTCGGCGTAACCTTGGCGCACTGCCACTCCAACATCCAAATCCCAGAGCTTGAAGATTAATCACGGGGACTGTAGTCCTAAACTATAGCTGGGGATTATGGGTAGTGTAGTGTCTTCGGCCATCCTAAACTCCTAGAGGCCTACGTCTGTTTCCGGTTATTTTGTTTTTGAAATTCAGTTCCTGGCCTGACAGAGGCCAAAAAAGCCCGAGATTATGGAAATGAACCAATAAATAAAAACGAGAATAATTGTGTGTTATTGTTGAGTAAATAACAGTGTGTTATTTTGAAAAGAATAACAAATTAAAAGGAAATAATAACTTTGTATTATTAGTGTAGGACACTTATGTATGTACAACATCTGAAGATGTGTAGTTTTATTCATGCTTTCACATCATTTTACAGCATATTGCTATACTATTTCAGAGTCAGTATTTACATTCTTATATTCAAAGAAAATCAGTAATATCTTTGAAAACTACAAGTCCTTTTATATCAGCTGTGCACCGTTATGGTGTAAATATAACCTATCTATGAATTAGATCAAATGTAAATGTCAGCCGAATTAGTGTTGATACTGCAGGAGACGTATTGTGTGAAGAGAAATTGAAGATGTTGTTTAATTGTTGATATATTTATGATCCACGTCAAGTATTTAGTTTCGGCGGCATTTCTTCCAGTTTCTCCAAAGGTCTCCTCATCAGGGCTCTATAAATAAAGAACTACGGCAGATCTGTAATATGTAATGCTGCCGAACCGTGTATTACAATGCCGTTATGTGATGACTTTCAAAGAGAAAAGCAAGTTGCTTTTCTCTTTGAAAGTCATCACATAACGGCATTGTAATACACGGTTCGGCAGCATTACATATTACAGATCTGCCGTAGTTCTTTATTTATAGAGCNGTATCGGCTGATACCGATCACCGATCGAGTGGGTGGGGGCTATGGGGATCTTCCATTTAAAGTGATGTTTAAAACTCAGTTAATGGGGCTCATTCACTGGCTCTTCCACAAACAACAACCAACATAATTATTACATTCAAATGAAGTACATTATTCAAGTTTACATTCACTTTGGATAATAACACGGGAGAAATAACGGGAGCCTCTCTCTTTTCCTCTTTTCCTCTCTCCATCTTCTCTCTCTCTCTCTCTCCTGACAGCCTGTCAGTATCGTCTCATGCAGCTCACTGATCCAGTAATGAGTGACCCGACAGTGAAGAATAAACATATTTATAACTAGTTTAGCTTGTTCCAGAGGTAGATAAAATAGCTAAGCGTGTTAGGTCTAACTCTTAGTGTGTGTTCCTTGGATACTCTATTGATCGTTACCTTTTCTACCGTACGATTTTCTGGCTGGGGGGCAGCTAAAATCTCGCCTAGGGCAGCAAATTGGTTAGAACCGGCCATGGGTGCCAGTGTCCTCAAAACACATGGAGTAGCATAACTTTATATAGTTTGGCACACTGTTTGACCTGTTTACCAAAACCGTAAGTAGATGCAGAACTTTGCGTCAGTATCTGTCAGTAGCTCTGAGATATGTTATAGCGGCTAGAGGCTTTTTTGAAATCAGCTAACACCCGATTACCGAAATTTGCGTCTAAAATCAATAAACGAATCTGAACACATCAAAATGAAACACACATCAATTAGATTCAATGGAACTTACCCTTTCTTATGTTCGATCTCATTAGCATCCACAAATCTGTTTAGAAATAGCATTAAAAAGACGCTCCTTAATTCCAGAACTTGCCTAAAAGCTTCTGATTTGTAGTTTTTCGTCAGTATCAAAGTCATCCAGGAACTATTTTACAACCGTTTAATTATTTCAAAAATAAACTGCTAATAGATCATTCGGCATCCTTTTAAAAAGCCACGTTGTCAAAATCTCGGCTAAAAGGCCTGAAGTTGTAGTGTGGCAACATTTATTTCCTGTTTACATCCCCCAAAGCATTGTGGGAACTCAAGACAATGATAATTTTGTCAAATCGTTATAAAATATTTGATTTGGGTTGTTTCATTCTTCAAACAGTAGTATAACATCACTTTCAGTGTCCATTTTACATTTTTACACCCATTTTGGTCCTTAAAATAAATGAACACCCCATATCTTTCTAATCATCCTGTTTCATCCAGAAAGTCCACAGACTGAGAATTCAAACACTTTACTAAAGCCTTCAATTGAGTTCCTGTAACTTTAAGAGGTGTAGTGATTCGGATTAAAATGTAGATGAAACACAGAAACAAGAACTAACCCTGAGCACACATCACCCAGCATGAAACTAATTCCAAACATAACCACTGATGCAAAATGATTATGATGGAGTAAACAAGTGCTTAGTGTTTTGGCGGTCTGTCTGGTCACAATTACATTACTTACTGGGCAAAGGTGCCGCCAACACAGAGACATGTTGGCTCTCTGGCAGAGTGGCTGATCTAATGGCTGCTCTGTTAGTCTACAGTAATCTCAGCAGCCCTCCATCTGTCATTGGGAAGCTGCAGTGGTCCCCCAAGTGGGAGCGTTGTGTCGGCCTGGCAGGGTCATTACTGCAGGGCCTGTGAAGGGCCTCTGGTGCCGCCTGCTCCTCTGCAGTCCCTGCCCAGCTCTAACCCCTGCCAGGTAGCAAGAACTCACACAGACCTAATGTATTCACACTAATTATACTGAGCCAGGCACCTCAAGCGCCCAGCTGCTAAAATAGAAAGACCAACTGTTTGTATCAGAGGTTGGCAATGTCATATTCATGCCCCCAATACTACCTGGATCACCTGGTTCTCAAGGAAAACATAGACTGACATTGTTCTTTTAAACATCTACAAACGTTTTCTTGTGTTGATTCCAGTTGTGGGTCCTAAGTGCAGCAAGCAAGCATCAAGGCAACAAGGACTAACGTCATTGTCACTAGTTTTTGCTATTCTGCTGCTAACAGAGCATCCATGTAGTGTTTGAAGAACACTGCTAGCTAGCAAACAATGCACAAAGATAAATATTCAGAAAGATTACCTTTGCAAATGTTGCTTGAGTATGGAGATGCATCAGACTCACGTAGGCCTCAAGAGAGCACATGCTGTGTTTTGGAAAGGAGCGGTGAGCATATTTTGTCCTCCACAGGGTGCCTTTGATTTGACGTTGAGTAAAAAAAGTAAATCAGTTCATTAGTGACTAACAAAAGCATAGGCTGACACCACAGGTTATAATATCGACCCATCTTAAAATGCTTTTTTGAAATCCCTCAATAGATGATTTCAAAGTACCTGGTTTGGGTTAGTGTGCAGTTGAGTCAACGCAAGAAAATGTAGGAACATGCTTTGGATGCTTTTAAAGGTGTTATGGGCAAAGCAAGTTGATGTGAAGTAAACACTGAGAAAACATGGGAATGGTTTGATGTCTGAGGAAAGTGAGGAAGGAATGATATGGTTGTGGTTGGAGTGATAGTTGTAGTGGATGGTGAAGTGCAGGTGGGTGGATAAAAAGGAAGACACGGAGCAGTTGCAAACCTGAGTGGTGGAAGTAACAGCCCAGTCCTTTGATCCAAGCCATGTGTGTGAGGAAGCACATCATTTGTAATTGTAGAGTGTTAGGAGAGAGGCTGTTGGTGATGCTCAATTTGCCCCCCTATATATTTTGTCCTGCAAAAGATGCTTTCTCTTGACTTGCTATATTTCCAGCTCAGAGTCCAGACTCCCCATGAATCACCTTATAATAATAGACACAGATTCAATGTACAATATCAATAAAGTACTTACAAGGAAGGAATGAAGAGGAAGCTCTGTGTCGCTTGGACCCATGCCATCTTCAAATATTGTGTGGCATGATTCATTTAGCTAATCTCTTAAGTCATAAAACCCAGTCCATCGTGTGATGTTTCCTCCCCATCAAGGAGGATGCACTTCTGTTACATCAATCAATGTGTCTATAGTGAGGTGATAGGGAATAGTTGCCGTGTAGACGTCTGGATAACACAGAGATGGAGGGAGTTTAATGCAGTAGTCCAATATGTTAGATTGCTTATTAGTGATCTCCTTCCAGAAGTGCTGTACGGCTGGAGAGTGTGCCAAATTTCACACAAGTAATCATCTAAAGTGTTAGGGGAACAAGTGAGCAGGTGTTTGATTGTGAGAGATCCATTAGGGACAGATTCAAGTCCAGAAGTTGGCAACATGCTTGATTGATGGATATTTTTCTCATTTTGTCTTCTGGAGAGGTTTGTCTGTGTTCGCTAGTAATATTCACAATTTATTCTGCAGTTACAGGCGCATGGAAATCATGTTATGTTAAAACAAATCAGACTTGAAGACCTTTACCATATTTCTGGAGCAGTTAATATATTAGATGACATAAATACATTACACTTTAGTAACATTTACATTTTTAAAAAGGTTTGTTTTTCCACATATTTAGTTTTACACCCAATTTCAACTTGTATCCCTCAGCTGGTATTTGGTGTCGCTGCATCACTGCCTCTGTTGACTTGCCCTTTTATTCTGTCCCAATGATGATCCTACCACATATCGCGGCTGACCCACAAGCCCTTGCCTGCCAATTTGCATAAATCACAGCCTAGATCTGACAGTTACTAGGCAGCACAGGCGGGACGATGCCCAGCCCCCGTGCAGAAACCAGGCCACCAACCCAGAGAACGGGAGGCCTGCCTGCCAGAGTGACAAATGTGTCCACAGCCTACTCCAGCACCTTCTCTTGTGTGTATGTATGTGTGCACGTCTGCATCTGTTGGGACATGTGTGGGTCTGCCCCTTGCATGAAAGACAAATAAAAGGGTAAAAGGTACAAATTATGTAGCTATGTGTGGCCTTAATAAAGTGAAATCGACAGGGTTTTTAAGCATGAGTAGATATTCAGTGTTTTCATGGCTGCATCATCACCATGGAATCTAAACAGAGCATATTGTACAAACTATGATAGCGCAGTTTAGCATCAGTCTGTGGCTCTATGAACAATACTGAATAAGAAGAGACTATCCCAATTGCATACATGGCAGTGACCCAAGGTAACCATACCACCGCTAAGGACCTACCTGTGTGGGTCTTCAACCAGAAAGGCTCCTGGTAAAAAGTCAATTCGACTGCACATTTAAAAGAGCGTCAGGCCAACCTTGAACTTTAAAAAACAAAGTGGAAAATATGATGTAAATATTGCATTTATGTGTGCTCACCGCTACATATTGCTCCTCACCATTTTCATCTCTACAGTGGAGCAGAAGCGGGACATTTACTCCTTCATGTGCGTCATGATTTATTTTCTTAGTCTGTTTCCATTGCACCTTGTCACTTTTTGTTTTTATCAACACACCAACTATTCCAACTCAGCCAAGTGGAAACACTTTTGTTTGCCATATTTCTACTTTTCCCCCCAATTTTTTGCTGCTTTCATCCAAGTTTTTATACACAAATTGAAAATGTGCAGCAAAACAGGTTGATGGAAACAAACTTAACAAGCTCTGGCTCGCAGACGGCATTCCAGTTCATGGTCGAGCAGGCCAGTCATGTTCTTTCACACCAAACCAGAAAAACAATACTTAGTGGACTTGGCTAAAATATTACTGCATGCCGTACCACTTCCCTTTAACTGGAACAGGCCAAGACCAAACAATAAAATACAGCGCAAAAGCATTGGAAGTTATGCTGACAGGGTTATTCACATTTTTCACTAAATAGTCGCATCAAGAACCAATTGTTTAAGGTTACACATAGCTAAATGCTAACTGCGATTAAAAACGATGTTAATCGCTCATTTTGGGATTGTGATGCCTCATTTTTATTCGAATGAAGAATTATCTTGAAAGCAATACACACAGATGACTGTCAGCAGTTGAGTTAAGCCATGTTGATGATACTTAACCATGATATGAAAATGTCAGGAGGAGCTAAAGGACTACATTGGCAAGTTTAATGAGTTTTTAAGTGCTTAAGTATCTGCATTCTGGGACATGACAGAGCACGATATGGGTCTCTCTTAACTCTCCGATTAGATGGTAGCAGAGGCTCACTGCACTATGAGGCCAATCTAGAGTGACATACAGCGTCTAGATTGAACCAAAGTATAAAAGTAAAATCACCAACATTGCTCTGTTATCAGGAAGAAACCTGATTTGTTTTTCATTATTTCCTCAAAGATGCTTGTTATATTCTATGCCGGCTTGTATTTCTTTTGAACAGACAGAAAACTAACCTGACAGAAAACTTGGTCTGTGCCATTTTCACCTTCACACAAAACATTGGCAAGAATATTTCTCCTTAAAGTCCTGCAGGTTATTGATATACACATCCAACACTCTCCAATCACAACACCAGTACCTGTGAAACCCCATGAGGCAACAAAAAACATCTTCCTCTCTTTTGTTTCCCTTATTTGTTGGCCTTCCTGTTGATTTAAACATGTAGATACCATCCTGACAATTTTAGACCTCTCAAAGTTTCTTTATACTGCTCACAAGATGGATATCACCATCATCCCACAACAGATTACAATTATTTGTTGTGCTTGTTTATGTCTTCCAATACAATTATGCACAGGTTATTATACTGGAGCAAATATGTTGTACACAATTCTATCATAGTAATATAGTACAGTTCTCTAAATTAGTTTTGTGACATTCATTCTCAAATGTATTTAATTTCAATGTTTGTTAAATTACATATTTGCTTTACTCACTGCACTCCTTCTCACACCTCTATTAAATGTCACTGTTGAAAGTAAAATGTAATTATATTAGCTACAGTAAACATGTGGTTTAATTTGCAGCAACAACTATTTATGGGGCATATGGGTTTCAAAAATAACATAAATAACACAATAATGAAACATTTATTTTAATCACAAAGCCATGGTTTATACATCCATAGGTTCAAAACGTAATTTCACAAGGAAAGGTCTTAGTAAGTGTCACTGTGGTTTTCCATGCAAGTCCAGCTATAGGATGCCTTTGATTCTTGTGTTATGCTGTGATGATAAAGTGAGGATATTGTAGCTGTTTACACATCCCCTACTGAGGATCACTCTCTCTGCAACATTCAGCCCCTAGGTTTCATAATGTGTTCATATTATGTGAGAAAAAAAGGGTTGTGGCGTTGGGGGAAGGGGCAGAAATGTACACACTGCTCAAGCTGTGTGCTTGAGCTGCATGATGAGACAATTAGAAATATCCTCCACTTTGATTCTGTTGATCTGATTGTGGATTAATATGACCCTTGGCAAACACAGCTGTTCACCCTGACAATAAAGGAGGTGTTCTGCCCCCAATTAGACAGTGTACAGCTCTCTGAATGTCTGTAGAGAAAGTGTGTAACCACCCAATGAGGCACATCCTCTATACATGTAGCAACATGTTCAATCGATCTGTGCTGTTTGGACAGAAACATTATCCAAAAGATTCTTCATCGCCTGTACACCAATCAAGATTCAGGTGGAAGCGTTTAGTTGTGGTCCGACAAAACCACCCGCACTTCAAAAGCACTTTTGATGTTTCCTCTCTGTTTTTCCAGGCCACTCATGCATCAGTAGTTTTGTGAAAAACACAGACTCTGAGACAATATTAGAAACGATGCCTGCAGGCAGTTCTTTGAAGCTGAACGCCAGAGCCAGTCGGCCAGTCAGCCCATTGATAGCGTGCTACTCTCCCCACTAGTTTGTGTGATGCTGGTCTTCAGCTGGGCTAGAGGGAATACAAAACAGCTTTTTCCTTCAACCTATGTCAGCAGAGATGTTAAATCTTAATATTGCGGTCTGGGCTTTAACAGAGTCCAGGAAAATCTCATAGTCATTTGCTCAACAGAGCATGTAACATTTGGCAGAAAGCAACTCAAGTAGCTCATAATGCACTCGTTTCAAGTTAATATATCCAAAGTCGAGGAGTATCCTAGCCGTTTTGTATTCCTCTGAAGTATTAAGTAAATATTCATGATGGCACTGGTTCACATTCAAGATCAGACTTGCTCTCTTCTCACTGGTTTTTCTTCAGTTCACTAAAAATGCTTAAGAAAGCAGATATATCCCAAGAAGCCGGAAGCAATAATACCGTTCAGTGAATAATGTTTCTCTTGTAGTAAACACAAACTCCACAGTGGCAATACTGCACCTGCAACACAATCTCTTTTTCCATTTTATTTGATCAAGTTTTATGTGAAGTCTTTGCATCAGATGTCTGAGATTCTGGGTTGAACCTCACTGGGAATAAACATCACCGCTGGGATGCTAATCATAGCTGTTGCTCTTGGAATAGCTTGTGCCAGCAGGCGTGAAATCATGCATACGTTACTGCAGCCATTAGGGATTGCCTAGGTGTTCTATTTTATGCCACTTCCCTAACAAACACTCAGAGGATAGTACTTAAAGTAATCTTTCCTCCTGTAATGGATGATAATTAGCCTTGTATTTATATAAAAGACAAGTGATGCCTTGTCAAGACAATTACTGCTGTCCTATTTACATGATGCCAAAGAGAAAGAGAGCATATCAGTGTGTGGTATAGTCATATCAGATGAGTTCAGGCTTACAGATACAAAAGCACTTCTTAGGGAAAGCTAAGTGGTTCTTGAAGTGAATTTTCTTGGTCCTACATTGCATCATTAAACCAATAAATGAGCATTTCCGTGTTAACTGTCCTGAACAGCTCCCTTCCTGACATCAATATTTCATAAGGACTTCACACCATCCATCCCCTTCTTCTCCATCCCAGCTCTGTTTTGTGCTAGTGCAGTTGACTGCACAACAGGGAGCAGCTTATATTCTGGGTTCCTCTTAATTATTAATGGGCTTCTCAACACGTAGCCTAATCCATCTACACAACTTGAAATACTGACACAGGGAGAAATCACTCTCCCGGAGGTGTCACCTTCCTTATGAGATTAGAGGCTGACCCAATTTTACCAAGTTTTACATTAGATACAGTTGCCATTGGAATTGTAGCAACTTATTAAAATCAGGAAAATGTGAAAATATGTTCGTTATTTATTATAGGGTTATATTTTTTCCGGGGTGATCGATTTTAGTTTTAAACACTTCACTTAAGGTAATTTAAGGCAGCCAAGGTGAAGCTCTCTTCATTGAAATTTACCTTAAAGATATTTAACACATGCAGTGTGGATTTCTTTTGTTGAACTACAGATTTAGGCCGATATGAAATGGATGTGCGTACTTAATCGCACCAGTTTTTTGCTGAATACTAACATAATCATGCTTACAAGCTCATGAAGACAAGTCAACTTTAATGTCAATCTTCCAGTTTGTGTGTACAGACAGAGAGATCAAAATACTGTTTCCCAAAATCCCGAATATAAAAACAATGTATATAGAATATAAAATATGTGTGCAAATATGTATGTATATACACAGTCAGACACATTTTTACATGTGCACACATTAAGACCTAAATAAAAACACAACAATCAATATTATACAAAATAACAGTCAATTAAAAATGTTGAGAATGTACATTAGTGCAGATAGTCCATTCAATGCTAACATGTTGTATGCAGTAGGCATTGTGTTTATCATGTTACTTGTCTTAGTTTAGCATGCTATTATGGTAACACCTGAGGCCAATGTAAATGCAGGTATTTGATCATAAACCAAAGTATTGGTATAATTACGATGTTATTGATCGACATGATTTTGCTTAACATGTTGGGATTTTACTCAATACCAAAAATATCAAACTGTTGCTAGTCTTGAAAATTCTCTTCACATTTTATTCTGCATGAAGTCTGTATAAAATGTCATAGCATTGCATCCAATCTTAAAGATATTTAATTCTGGACTAAAAAACTTGGACTGACCATCCATCTGATGTTGCCCTCCATAAAGTGACGCTGCTTGTGTGGCTAAAGTTAAGCAAGCTGTTATTTTCGTCAATGTGGAAATGTTTCAATTAAGCTGAGGTAAGTTATACATTTGACAAATGAACTGCTGTGACACTGGCTAAAATGTATTATTAACAGGCACTTGACCAGCTGCCACAGGGTTGACTCCTGGCTTTGGTACTGGTGTTTGTTCTGAGACGGGGGAGGACATACTGTGTCCTGATGGGGTCTCCGACAGAGGTAAGGTCAGAGCCTATTGATTTTTAACACTGCTCAGTGAGACAGCCGGCTGCACGGTGCAAAAGATACCACTATAGAGCCGGTGTAGAAACATGGCCTCAGCTCAGCTACAACCATTTAATGTAGGTGTACTTTAATGAAAAAGCAATAGAGAACCTCTATATGATTGGCTTTCCAACTGGATGCTTTCATCCATTTTTTATCTCTCATATCAGTAATCACCTTGAAGAAGAAAGACAGAAATAGGCTTCCACCACAGCATCATGCAGTACAGTGGAGAAGCAGGGCCCCGGCCTTTATGTGCTCTATATTAAAGGTGGGAGGGAAAGTGGGGCACGGGGTCTTTAATGCACAGGGTGGAATTATATATCCTTTTAATCATGCTCCCCCACCCAGCAGCAGTTTAGGATGAGAGTGACGGAAAGCCAACACAAAGCTAATTCCGCCCCTGTCACATACGATCGTCTCCTACCTTGCAAATGAGCTGCCGTAATGACACTCGCCTGATGGCCCAAGCTCATGCACATTTGCGGGGGTAATGTTTGATAGAAATCAATCCGTGATAATATGGTGGATGGGAGCGCTGGGGGGATTTTCTGGAGATGGGTTCTGTGTGTGGTGCTGTGGTTCAAGTCTCCGGATGTCTCTTTTTGCTTCAAAATCTGCTTGGGAGCAATGTGTTCAAGCACGTTTAACCTATAACCCTTCAATAGTCTAAACATATATTCCAATTTATGAAAGTATCATAGAGGAACACTATCCACATTACCAGAATGTATAATTTTTCATATTATTCTCACAATTTAGGTAATTCACCTGTGAAAATTACATTATAGTATTTATGTCTAGGTTGGCAGCAGAGGTTAAAGAACAGGGAGTTATAGATGCTTAAATTCCATAAAACCAACCATTATATGGGTTCTTATTGCTTAATATTTTTTTTTAATCTACTTTGAAAGTTCTATTTACAGCCACGCTCAAAAAAAGTAATATTTAATATCAGTGCTGAATAAGGTTCACATTGTTTCTCGAAAAAAACCTGAACTACAAATGTCAATGCTGTATACGATTTGCCACAAAATGTACCAGTGATGAGATGATTATTAAAACATGAAGAGAGATAACAACATTACATTTGAATTACCTGGACTAGGGTTAAGAATGGTAAGTAAATCATTAACTTAAAAAATGTTACATCAATTACCTCAAAGTTGTTATAACGATGATGAGTTGATTATATACGGTATAAGGTGGTATATGTGCAGATACGTTGAGGGTCCCTAACAACACCATGAATTATGCATTTCTCCAGCGATGGAACATATTATGGGATCTGAGAGGCAATATGAGCAAATCTCCCTTTTTATTCATGCCAGTCCTGTTTAATGAATCACTGGGAGATTGCTCTCACTGTTGCCATTAATCAGAGCTCCTCTGCTGCTGATTGAAGAGGGTAATATGAACAGGAATACCAATGAGTGGAGGAATGTGCACAGGCTGAAAAATGGTGGAATAACTCAGCTATACAGACAGCCAAGTGCTGTGTGAAGTCCAAACACAACCTTGTCCAATCCTTACGAGGAATTAAGTCCATTACAATTTGGCCGTGTTCTCAGATGATATAGAGAGACTATATCAAACTGCTGCGCACCCACCAGAGGCTGAGACAATTTGGTTTTAGACTGCTATCGGAAAACCATGCACAACAGTCCTATTGGTGCTTTGGAAGCTGCATGATGCGATGTAAGGTTCTTAACACCATTTTCTTTTCATTGATTGACGAAAAAAAGGACCAGGCTTGTGCTCCAGGGAGCTTTTGTTCATAAATTAAATCTATAAATGTGTCCATATGCGGTTAATGTCCCCCACAATAAGGATAAGTTGGAAATCATTTGGATGTAATATCTCGCCGCTTATCATAATTTGTTTATTTTATCATCCCTACTGGGTTCACATGGATGTCATTTTAAAGCCTTTACACCAGTTGACATTTGAAGAGTGGGACCAAGATATTTAAAGGAATAGTTCCACATTTGGGAAAAAAATGCTTACTATTAATTTAATTATATAATATGTTAATATTACACTTTTGCCAAAATATAATATGATCAATACCACTCGCATATCAATGGAGTTGAGCATATTGATTGGAATAAAAATAAATTGTGTGGCATGTTTCTATTTCAGCAAAAAAAAACAATTAGGTTGCTAGGTTAATATTCAACCCAGTCTCATGGCATTTCGTGTTCACCAACACGATTTTTTATCTATTGATTCGTGTTCACCAACTCGATTTTCCCCTTTTTTTCGTGTTGCACAGCACGATTTTAAAAGCAATGTATTTCTATTGGTAGTCTCACGGCATTACGTGTTATAGGAAGACCAGAAGCTGTGTGGTTCATAAAAGCATGTTCTTACTCAATATCGAGCCACAATTATTGCTTTTATTTTAAAATCGTATATTTCTGGCTTTTGTTGCCGTCTGTGAGGAAAATAAATGGGGCTCAGAGCCTCAGAATACTGAAATCTGTATTTTTTAAATCTTTTTTTCCTTCTAATTTGTTTCAAAATAACACACTGTTATTTATTCACCAATAACACACAATTATCCTTGTTTTTATTTATTTGTTTAATTCCATAATCTCTGGCTTTTTTGGCGTCCGTCAGGAACTGAATGTCAAAATAAAAATAACCGGAAACAGACGTGGGCCTATAAGGGCCATTTCGAGTATCATTGCGATACACAGCCACTGAACTGATTACCCAAGATCCTCAGCTATGGTTTAAGCTCGCTGATTGGATGTTTTAGCCGCAATGCATGTTGGGATTTGGTGTTCATGCCATATCA
>NW_011333369.1:109697-116392 GCF_000735185.1 Notothenia coriiceps
TCTCAGTCTGACAGGACTCCGGAGAGCTCTCCTCCACCTTCTTGTAGAAGAACATATTCTTATATCCGTTAGCGCAGCTAGCACCAGATGCTAATAACAATAAGTCCCGGTACCGGTGCGCCCTCTCTCTCCCTCGCTCAGACGCTCGCTGTCACTTTGGCTGTGAGCTGCGGGCGCCTGATAAGCCAACATACGGCCACTTTCATCACTTACAGCGCCCATCGTACATGGCAAATGAAAAGTGTAACCGGGGTGAAAAGGGTGTTACTTAATTATGAATGTTGTTACATCAAGGACGAAAATTAGGATGAGCGCCAACGATCAAAATGATTTTTTCCCTCCCAGAGCAGCGCCCCCCCCAGATCTGGCACCCCTATGCCAAAAACCGGCCCTGCTGGCACCTGTCCCTTTCACCTCAAGGCACCTCATGCAGTAGTAGGCTATCTTTTCCTCATACGCCAGTTTGAAAACCTCTGCTACACTAACAAACACAGGTAATAACAGGTTAACGCAATTACAATTATGTAAAGTAACTCAGTACATTTACTCAAATACTGTACTTAAGTACAATTTGAGAGACTTGTACTTGTAGCATTTAGATTGTTTGCTACTTTGTACTTACTACTTCTACTCTACAACAATTCCGAGGTGAATCCAGGTTTTAATCCAATATATTTTATTAAACATACCTTAAGTAAGATTTTTATGAATAATTTGAAATATAATCAACACTTAAATAAGACTTTATATCACATGGAGGAACATTCACATGCTACCATGCAGTATGCAAAGTTATTCAAACTAGCTGCACTTTTACCAGCTTTGATAACACTTTAATGCATCAATAATTATAATCGAAACATATAATATTTATTATTCTGAAATGGGCCATTCTGCATAATGAATACTATTGCTTTTGGTACTTTAAGTATATTGTGATGCTACAACTTTTGTAATTTTACTTGAGTAACATTTTGAATGCAGGACTTTTACTTGTAACAGAGTATTCCATCACTCTGGTACTCATACTTTTACTTAATTACTAGGTCTGAGTACTTTTTCCACCTCTGATCATTGGAATTGATTTTAGAGATTCCACGTCAGACTGTTCTCATGCATCAGCACAAGAAAAAACACATCTGACACATTTAGATCACAGTGTGCAAGTGAACGTGTGCCTTTTGACTCTGACCTGAATGCCTCTGTGATCAGAGAATTCATCTGAATCCATCAGATCTCAACCATGTGGGGACGTCCAATGTTGCCTCTGATGACCGGCACTGCTCCTGTGTTTCACTCAGCAGAAAATGAGCTCTTTTGTCTGGTTTGTGTTAGTCATATAATTGTTAATAAATGAAAGCCCTTCTATCATATACCCTGAGGCAAAGACTGGCGGCTGGCTGGGACTTCACTAGTGGTAGGAGAACAAGGGGATTGAATGTGACCGTTCTCATAAAAAGGGAGAGGGATAGAGACATTAAAGGTGGAGAGGAGGAGAAAAATGGAATAGACACTGCTTTTAATGTGCACTGTTCATGTGCTGTCCAGAAATGCTGTAATCTAATGGGGGACAAGCATGCACAACCTACTGAAGGTTGTACAAGCAATTATGCCACTTAGGAGTCTTTGACAGGCAAGGTCGTATTGGCAAACGGACACGACGAGCATTATAATAAAAGGTTCTGTATTCTCTGACAGAGCCTTTTAGCTAAGAACATCAATCTAACCAGCGTCCTGTGTCCACCGTGACCTGAAATCCTCTGTAATACTATCGGAATAGCTGTCAAAATTAACAACAGATTGGTCAATTGGTTTTACTTTTACTCATTAAAGTGCGTATTAAAATAATAATTAAAAAAGTATACAGCACCTTTCAAAACTTCTGTTACAATGTACTTAACAAACAGTCAACAATAAAAAAAAAGAACCTTCAAAATAAATTGAATAACCGATACAATGATTAGATTCTTAGTAATTGGAGTAATTATTGAGAGATGATTTGAAAGAGGGAAGTACGTTTTCTAGACTAAATTCCTCAGGTTACCTAATCCCAAAGTGTTGGAGTACTCACAGCAAATGCCCTGTTACATCTCGTCTTCAGGTTTGACCGGAACATAGCTAACAGGAATTATTATCAATGGACGTCAGGCTATGGGTTGTCTTTGCCAAACCAATTCCTGTATGTTTTATTTTTGCAGATAAGAAAAAACCAGATAGAAAAGGGTGAAAACAGATTTCGCTCCAACGCTAACCCAACAAAAGGGCGCTTCCATGAGCCAGTAACAAAAGCAGATGTGGTGGGGGGGGGGACTTTGCCAGAAAGGGTTGATGTAACAGTTTGCTGGGTGTTTCTGGTGATCATTTTATTCACTCCACGCAAGCTGTGCTCTGTTGTCAGGGGAGACGTTAGCTTGAGTGTATGTGTGTGTGTGTTTGTGTGTAACGTGTTGAGGAACAGTGTGCTTGCACCTGAGCCCTTTGGTACCAGAATAAACACAGTTGCCATGGACACGGAAGATTATTATTGGATGCAAACACTTTCATCTGAAAGCATGTAGGAAAGTTCAATTCAAGCCATTAAACTAGCCTTATAGGGTATATGAATGGCTTCAATCAGTCAACTTGCACAGTGCAAAGCATTTTCCTGGGTTGCTTTTTCTCTCACATTTATGTGTCTTTCGAATTATATGTGTTCAGTTATATGAGAGCTAAAGATCCTAATAATAAGCAGGGGATAAGATCTGCTTCATTAACACATTCAAAGCACACCATGTTGCAACTGTTTTCCTCTGCATTTAGGTATAGTAATAAATATGAATGAAAACCAGTCCACATATGACAGGCAGCAGATTACAACTCTCAAATCACATGTTTAAACTAGTAAGTCCTCCTTCTGGCATTTGGTTGGCTGTTCTCTGAGTAAACAGCATATTAGTCGTCCTTCACTGCTGGCTTTTGTAGCTTAATACCACTTTGTTACACTTGGAGCTCACAAACTGTATTCTCCTCCAGAGCCAGCAGTCAGCTTTAAAAGTTGAGGGAGGTGACAAACTATCCTGCTTGGCGCCGGGGAACGGAGTGTGTTCAGAAACATTGCACCAATGGACAGATTTATTAAAGTTAATGGTGTCAAAACGGGAACCTCTCCACTTTTCCATATGGCCCATTGACTGCAAGTAAAACAGTGACGCTTATAGCCAACAGAGGGTGCTGTGCTATGTGTTTGGAGTGTACAGTACTTAGCTCTGAGGTTAAAGATACAGAGAGAGTGATAATTATATCTAATTAAGCTCGATGCCATCTTCAACCACTGCCTCCTACACACTTCTGGGATGACAACCCCACAAGGCGTTAAATAAAAGAAAATGCAGAATTAAAGCACCACAGGTTTTCATCCCTTCGTGTGTCTGATCATCTGGAAAGCATTTGCATTGTGCTCTATTGTTTTAGGTGCTGTTCCCTGGTTTGAATTAGGGAGGAACTTGGAAAGCATTCATGTGTCATCTGAACCACCTTCTTTCTCCTTTCAGCCATTTTACCTCTGTGCAGTCATTCCACTCAATCATCAGCTACTGCTCTTTAACAACCTTCCTGATTCTCTCTGTCCCTCCATCCATCTCCTATACCTCTTTGCCCTCACCCATCCCTCCTCCCTTTTTGTACAACTCCCATCATCCTCTCCCTGCCTCACTTCTCCTTTCCTCATTCTATCACTGCACCTTCTCTCTGCTGTAGACACAGTGTCAGCATCGGATGAGATTAGGCCCTTTGGTGCGGACTCATGGGAAAACCTCTGAAAATGCTGCAAAACTACATTCTTTCTTTCTTTCTTTCATTTTCTTGTTTGTAAAAATGTCTAGTAATCAGTGGATTCTTTTTAACCTAATGAGATTGGGATTTATGCAGTGTATTGACCTGTGTAACTCAAATTGGAAGTTTATTCTAACAGTTGCAATAGCCACATCTTTTTTATTTTGTGCATTTTTAACATTTAAATTCTGGAACGACATAAATGCCCCTGGTCAGATACAAACTGGGAAATTGTGTTTGATTGTTGGGTTGCATTACCTTCTTAACCGTAGTTGCTCAAGGGTTAACCTTGTTGGGCCCAAAATCGTAATCTTCCGATTTATTTACTCAACAATTTGATCAATACATCACACACATTTTAACCACAAACTCACTGTATGTTGGTAGACACATATCCTATGTCCATAGGACCAAGCGCTCTTATACAACTATTAGCCCACTGTATCTGAAGATGAAACACAGCAAGCTATTCCATGCACCTTTTAGGGAATTATCCAGCTTTAATATCACAATGTGAGTCCCCAGCCATATGTACATTAATCGCCTGCTCTTTGTAAGTCTGCCTGTCTCATATTGCGTCGCCCCTCACTGTGTCCTGTTGTCTCCCTGCCCTCGAGACGTCCTTGGCTAGAAGTGTCTCATCCGTGTGGATGTAATCCTGGTGATACATGGTAAACTCCTGACCCGGCTGCGCTGTGGCCTCTCTGTTAGATGCTATTACTCGGGCCTCTAATTGCTGTTGACATTCATTTACCCACTAAGGCTATCACCTTCCCCATTACAGGACAGACTTCTGTATCTATCCGCCGACTAGTGTGTGTTTGTGTGTGTCCTTTCAATATTGTCTAGTAGGGTGAGGTAAACGAAGGTCACCACTACCCAGCTCTACCTAGCGACTCTGTTGCTGTAAAACTACTGTTCATATACAATAATCAAATCAGGTTTTCAATTCCGTTCCCCTGACTGAACGCACAAAACACTCCAGCTCCGTCCCTTGTGTGGTGTAAAGCAGGCACCGTCTTATCAGCAGTTGCTCAGAATGACAATATTCACCATATGTGTAACTGTGCCACAGCTTGATTACACAGGGACTTACCATCCCAGACCATGCCTTGAACGCACCTGCATTCTGATTGGAGCTTCTGTGAAATATTGTTGTGTGTATTCCGAGGCCACAGAGCAACTAGAAACACAGCTATTGCACTGATGGGCCGTTGATGCTTCATTATTTCTAACACATTTTTGCCACTGAGAGTCGTTTTTTTTTTTTTGGGAAGATGTTCATATCAAAATTGGATGCAGAAAGGTTCCATCATCTTCTGCCTTGCCTGTGTACTCGCTGTTTGGGAGATGATATTCTTCTTAATGTTTGCGGGTTATTGGATATCAGAGCTGCTATTTGTGCAGGGTCAGCCTGTGCCTTTGTGTGAATAAGGAAAAGGTGGATCTGTGCAGCTTATCTGATCCTCTGATAAGATAGGATGGTGGCGGTAGGAACAAAAGAAGAAAATAACAAAGAAAGCAAAAATGAAAAGGTGTAAGTAAACAGTGATCTTGTTGATTTTGTCAAAAATTCACCTCAACATTTAAGATGTTTCAGTTGTGAAATAGTCTGTCTTCTGATTTCACTTTGTGTTTTTGAGGTTTTTTATGCCTCAGCGCCGTGACTGCAGTGGTCTAAGGCATTATGTTTTTGGATGGATTGTTCCACTATTGTCGATAACGTGATATCTAAGGAACTCCTTGAGGGAATTTCTTTAAATCTGGTACAAATGTTCACTTGGACTCAATAATCAGAATTAATGGTGAACTAATCAGATAGGTCAAGGCCACCGTGACCTTAGGCTTTTCTCATTGTTGCAAACCTGATCTCAGGAACGCCTTAAGGGCACTGTGACCTCACATAACACAATTTGACCATGACTCAAGAATTCATATACTTGTATTTTACTTGAATCAAAAAAATGAAGATGATGATGATTCAACTGTGAGGTGGTTAATCTTGTAGAATTCTTTATTGACATTTTACCTCCTGCAAAAGGACTGCAATTCATTTGTTTAAATTCCTGTAATCAATATTTTTACATTACCAGTGAATGAAATAGATAAGTTAATATTAAAGGTGTCCCTTAGACTCACTTGCAGATCATGTGAATGTCATTCTCAGCTTTAGCATGCAGCTGTTTTCAGTGAAAAGGCTCTAAAAACCAACTGTACACTACCTGCTCAGCACTAAACAGGAGACAGCTGGTAAACACAGTAAAACACTCAGCAACTAAAAACACAGATATTTCCCTCAGGAGCTGGCAGAGAACAAAACAGAGATAAAAGTGGAGTGAATATTAGACTTATATTCAAGTGAACACAAACATGTCTCCAAATAATTGCTAATGTTGTAAGTTTATCTTTTGCTGAGCCTTTTTCCCCTGCTAAAACGTTGCTTTTATTAATGTCTTGTAATTAATCTGTAAAGCATATGTAATTTATTTCTTAACCATTAAAAAACCATTGCTTATAGCTAATATGCAATGTGTCACAGGAAAAAACAGCATCGTTCTGATATTCAAGCCCCAGTCTAAAGAAAATCTCCATCACAGCAGTACTTTGTGTGTCAGTATTCGATGCAATGCTCCACACTTGAGAGCCCATGTATGTGCTCTTCCTTGCGAGGGCCATTTGAAGAGCAGTAGGTCAATACACATTCATAGAGAGTACATTTCCCTGAATGCTTCAACAGTCCGTAAAGCCTCAGTGCCACTTTCCACCGTTTTCTGCTTACCGCATTAATCCATCCTACAAAAGCGTCATTCTGCGTTTGGAGAGAGGACACTCACACACACACACACACACACACACACACACACACACACACACACACAGTCACA
>NW_011333369.1:116424-122110 GCF_000735185.1 Notothenia coriiceps
CACACTACTACTACTACTACTACTACTACTACTACTACTACTACTACTACGTACGTACTACTACTACACACACTACACTACTACTACTACTACTACTACACACACACACACACACACACACACACACACACACACACTACTACTACCTACTACTCTACTACTACACCTACACACACACACACACACACACACACACACACACTTACACACTACAACTACACACACACACACACTACACACACACTACACACTACACACGCACACACACACACACACACTACACACACACACACACACACACACACACACACACACACACACACACACACACACACACACACACACACACACACACACACAGTCACAGCAGAGACCCACATAGACACACATTTTCACAGCTTCAATGGCAGAAAATCCATAGCCCTTTCTGGGAGGAGGAATTCCATTAGATAATAGATATGGAATCCATCTCGATTCCCCACCTTATCTTCTCCCGAGGTGAGGGATCAATACAGGGGCTTCAGCTCAACTGCCAACAATAACAGGAAATTGATGGGACAGAGAAAGCAGCTGGAGGTCTAATAATGGCACTTTCTTGGCCACCCCTGTAATGCAAATCAGAGTGGGGAGTTAATTGGTGAAAGGCTGCTTATAGTAATGAGGAGGAAGTTCATGAACCAACACAGATTAGGTGGTTGATTGTTAGGAAAATCACTGCGGTGGTAGAAAATATTCACAATTACAAAGACAGGCAGTGTTTAACAGTAGAAACAAGCGAGTAGTGAAAGCACAGATACCTAGTTATCTGGACAAATGGGTGTGCACGCAGTAATGGCATCTCATTTTCCACAGAGCTATGGAGGTTTCCTGTTGGAGTTGCCAGGTGCTGTGTTTACGGAGACCGTCGCCCGGTAACACATTCCAAACAGTATTAGGATATGAGGACAAGGGAGCAGTGGTGAGGTGAGTGTGGGGTCAGGAGCTACACAGATACCAGCGCATTGATACTGCTCACAGTGACCTGGGTGGTGCCTTTGTTACACAAGGATGAGTCATTTTGTGTTTGTGTACAGTCGGTCCCGTATATGGCAAAATGTGGGGGGTGGTTGGGGTTGGGAGGTTTACAGCTCGCTGGTCATAGAGGTCCAGAGTCCGCTCACTGAGATGTTTGCACAGCTAAAACACCACTTATTGCGTCACATCGCAGAGGGGTGTCAGCGACATGAATAACCGCTGGAGAAACTACTAATATTTTGTGTCCAGGAACAGGAGCACCCCTTATGTTTTCATTTTTCGCTTGGGGTGTTGTTTCCATTGCTCACATATGATGGAGTGGAGATTTAACCTGGCCTATTTCATCACAAGCAAACATCTACACCCTTCGGACTCAACAGCTCTAGGAACCCATTCACTCTCGGCACACTTACAGCGACTGAGTGTTGAGCAGCATCTGGATGAGATTGTCATGGATGTGCTGGGTCTCATTCCCTAACTAATCCCCTTCCCCAACCCTCCTACCCCTCGACACTGACAGCCCACAGCCAGCAGGTGGTGCTGTCTTCTGTGGTATTGCCTTTTTTTTTTTAAATCCATTAAATCCATCCATAAATGGACACCTCACCATGTGTCCACTGATGATGGATTTAAAAGTAAACATCCATCATCCAGTGCTGCTCTACAATCGACGAAGTAGATGAATAGATGAAGCCATTTTAGATAATTGAGATACACATGATTACAAGTTGTGAGCAACACGCCTGTCTCTCTGATCTCTCTGCGGTTGTCTAGCAGAGCATTATCTGCAGTAATAGAGTCAGATCTTCACGGACAAATCCCTGTAATGTCATCCACAGCGCCCAGGGGAGACCACCCTCATTGGGAGCAGGGTGGTGGGGAGCTAATTTCAACCCACACAATAGACTCATCTCTAAGACTGCCTTGTTAGATCACACCATTTCTCCGTCTCAGTGTGTGTGTCTGTATTATTAAATGGAGAACTGTGCTGTCTGAGCATTGCCACTCTGGGGAATTAAGGTCATGTTTTAAAGCCTCTCGAATACTCATAACTGCACATTTAAGCTTTCCCTTTCACGGACACATAACAGGTCTAATCAGGGTCCTGATCTGTTGAACATGCAGCCAAACCGCCTGATGAGAAGACAAAATGTCCTCATTCAATGTCCAACTTCAACATCAGGATGTGTGCTTTGATTTTTGAGTATTGAGACCTTGTGGAAGAGACTTTCGTGTCTCGTTGTGCGCCTCTCTCTCCGGCACCATGATGTCATCTGTGGGAAGGTATTTCTCTCAGACACAACCTGTCTGCTCCTGTCAGGGGCCACAGTAACTCGAGCCGCCTTGAAAGTCTGGGAGTAAGCGCCGGTCACTTGCAGACAAGGGCGTTATTTATTTTTTCTGGAGGAGATTCAATACCTCCTCCTGCTGCTCCGTGGCTCAGAGCTCCGTCCTGAACTCTGAGGCACAAAGCACTTGCCCTCCAGAGAGGCAGTGAGCTCAGTCGCAGCGCTTTGGAGAGTGCTGGAGAGTTGTAGGTTGTATAACATGATTAGTCATTGTTAATGTATATAATCACTAAGATTTGGGATGGCTAAGGCTCTTACCCAGGCTACAGGCTGTGTTTCTCTTGTTAAAATGCTAAGTAGTCATTGTTACTGTTCCCTTGCAGGGTTGGTGTTATGAATGTCCTCTTCCTCTCTAGTCCCCTTCAATCCCACAATATCCATATGAAAGGAGTCTTGAAACACATTTGTTTTACAATTCGTATACATGACCATGCAAGGTTTTTCCCAACATGATCCTTTCTGGATTATGTATACCATATGGTTTGTATATGTAAGAACCTCTTTGTATTTTACGGGTTCATTCGTCATCAGAATCAGAATCAGAAATCCTTTAGATTTAGTCCTAGTCTTACAGCGGGGAAATGTAGTTACAGGAAAAAGTGGTATAGCAGGTCTAAAAAGGTGTGCAATAGTAAAGAATAAGCTAACTTATTAAATTAAATGTAGAGATACAGCAGATTTTAAACCATGCAAAACAAATACTGTTATTATATTCCGAACATTTAAAATGTATTTTTAAAGTGCTATGCTCATGTAGGCCGAGATACAAGCATGCACATATTTGTTTACGACCTTTATCCTTCAAATGTATGTTTTTCATGAACATAATCAACCGCATCATAAGGTCTAAAATGTGAAAAGCAGGGAAATGGCTTTCAGCCAACATCTGCTTAGAAAATCTCTCCAGAAACACTGCAGAAAGGATTTCACTCACAGTTTTAAAGGATGTCATTTTCAACCACACAAATATTCTTCTGACATCTGTAAGAAGTAAACACAGGAATATCAACTAAGTGGTGGCGGTTACCATCTCATGTTCAGAACATGCATTGTTTTCATGTACACCTTAAATGTTTTAAGTACAAGTACAGACAAAAGGCTGAACCCTACTAAAATACAATTAATTTACTTTAAAACCTGCAGCAACACTCGAGTGGTTACTGCCAATGTACAATTTCAAAAGTCCCCAGTGTCTTGTGGCTATTCAGCTATCACAAACTCACTCCAGCATGAGCAAATACATAGATCTCAAGAAACTGTGTGAAAGGATGAGTCACCGTAACCAGTGTGTTTGGAAAGCATTGAAAACCTAGGGAGCATGAGTCAGCATTTAACGGATGAAAGCCCATTACAACATACGTCATGACAAAGTATTTATACCTCTTTTTCAACTATTTAACATTATGATCCAGTAACAGAAAAATACGTCAGATAAAGATAAGTCAGAGATGAGATGAATTGCTGACTTTTAACAGAGTTACTGCATATTAATCTGCATGACAAAGCGAAAAACAATGAATGAAGATGAATTACTCACACATAAGCAAATCCCCAAGACGCAATATCTAATATGCAACACTGCAACAAATCCTTGCTTGAAAACATGCCCATGCCTAAGCATTCTGAGTTGGAGTGCTGCAATCGATTGGCTTAAAAGGTTATGTGAATCAATACAAAGTTGTTTTGGGCACCAGCGCTATTATATTAATGTCATCCTGAGAAATAGGCTGTAGCTTAGGTGGCTTGTCTGCCAGCTTGTTTTCCTTTTTAACTCCAGTCACAAGATTCTTGTTACGACGCAAAGGTTGACTAAAGGCTGTTTTTAAATGGCAGGTGAGTGGGAGTATGACATTTTTGAACATGGTCAGGTTTGAGCTAATGATAAATATTGGTTATATTGAACATATTACAACAAGTGTAACCTGCTCCCCCTTTGCAGCTGTGCACCAGACATCAGTGTAGCAGAACAAGCTATGGTTCTGAATAAGCTGAATTAATAATGTTGAGTCCTCGTGAGAGCTGCTCTGTGACTAGCGAGGTAGCTAGCTGTGCAGTCAAGGATGACACAGAGGTTGAAGTGGTCACACATTTACATTTGCTCTCTCCCTATCCCCCTGGCACATGTTCTTCCCAAGGTCAGATACTGCATTGCATAATAATGTTAAAAAAAATAGGCTCACACATACGCTTGCATGCAAACATGCAACAATGAGGCGAAGAAGAAGCCAACTAAAAATAGCACCATCACTGCAGCCATCACCTCAAGCATCGGACCACCACTCTTCACTTCACATCTCATAACTGAAGAGTCCTGCTTCATAAGCAGCCAAGAGTTCCTGAACTGAATGTTGACCTCACGTTACGCTTTAGTGAGCATAAACAGCCATGAAGCAAAATGTGCTTTATTGCTTTATGCATGTTCATTATTTCTATATGGTGTGACCAAACAACCATTGACACCCATGTGTTAAAGTGCAAAATCTCTTCAAGCACCTTCTTCTGCCTTTTTCTCCCCCTCTTGTATCATCCCCCTCTTCACCACCTCCTTCCCATGGCCTCAGGGAGCTGTTAGCTATCTGGAAGCTGGCGCTCTATTGTGAGCACTCATTGATTGCCTCTTTGCTCCCCACAGCCAGTCGGGCCAGTCAGCATGGTGCCCCGGCTGTCTGCCTTATCTGCCACTGCTCAGTCGACATACACTGTGAGGAAACAGAAGAGAAATGGAGAGAGAACGATCGAGAGAGGGACAAAAACGGAGAGAGAGAGAAATAAAAGGCTGTCCAAGCTTCCAGAAGCCAGCAGTCGTATCATCTGTTTTCTGTCCCTCTCCCCCTCTCTCAGCTCCTTGTTCTTCTCGCAGCCAGAGACAATCAATGGTGTACTCAACCAGACTCCTCTTGTCTTGTTTTAAAATAGTGCTCTTCTGCCTTTTCTCCACAGGAGATGATCCATTTACTGCCCAGCATCTTCTCTGCCTGTCTTGAATATTAACCCTTGTTTTCCCTCCTCTTCCTTCAGTTACAACCCAAGTTTAAAGGTCCCATGTCTTGCTTTTCCGGTTATTACCCGTCCCCTTGTGTGTTATGAAGGTTTTTATGCATGTAAACGGTCTGCAGAGTCAAAAACCCTCAAAGTACACCCTGTAGCGAGTAANACTCTAACACAGAAAATACCTGTCTATGCTGCCCTAGAACGCCTCGTTGGAGATTTCTCTTTTTCCATTGTTTTTTGCCTGGGTATAGTGACGTGCCCATACCCAAATGGACCCATTGGTCCAAATGGGCTGACCAATCAGAGCACACTGGGCTCACAGGGGGGGGGGG
>NW_011333369.1:122132-126707 GCF_000735185.1 Notothenia coriiceps
GGGGACAGGAGCTCCAACAAGGCGTTTAGGACAGAGTGACATTCAGTGAATACGCATACTATACAGAGATGCTGTATGAGAAACCAATGTGAGTTTGGAAAATTGCACAATGTAAATCTATTCTAGTAGACCTCAACAATGGAATTATGATCAGTAGAAATGGCCATGTCATGGGACCCACATTAAACCATTTGTAAACGTTAAGTGATGATGTTTTCATAGTGTGTTGTTTCCATACAAATTGATAATAGCTTAATTATTGAAGTCATTTAACAAGCAAATATTCCTCAAAAAAAGCAAAGGTTTGGGGGCGTTTGTACTTTTTATCTGACATTTCATATATGAAACTAAACCTTACTAAAAAAATAAATTAAGAAATCTTTGACAAAATAATCTCTCTGTGCAGCTGTACTCTGGGATGGAATGTATTCAAAAGTGCGGACTTGACCTAATAGTGCAATCAAGAGTCTTGTGCCAGAAATAGCTTCAAAAATAGCAGTCAATTTAGTTAAGAGATTTGTTAATATTACAATTTTAAAAATAGTTAGCATTTAGCAATCATGTGGTTACCATAGTAATTATATTACACCATTTTAATAGGCTAGCAACACTACTTGACCTTTGGAAAAACCTGGTCAGAAGCTCTATCACTGACAGGGTCTGCAAACACATTTACGCTAACAGGAAACATTGTTTTTCTCTGGGTCACTCAGTCAGTCGCTCAGTCACTCTGTACTGAAGAAGGAACGTGTTTATTAGTATATCAGTATAGTGTTTCCAGCAGCAGGAGCCTCATGGCGGCGACAGCAGGGTGGCACTGTAAACAACCATCACACCTCTGTGTGAACGGGAGAGCTGATGTCAGCACGACTGAAAGTCTCCCTCCATCATGTAGCTACATGAGGCCCCAGCAGCATCCATCACTCCTCCTGCCACCAGCAGAAAGCCCACAGCAACGTGAACGAGAGACATGTACATCGTTTCAATGGCAAATCTGGACTTGATCATCACTAATGTTCTAAGGTCCAAACTGTTTATCACATGTTGATTTAATATGCTCAAACACAATGCAATATGTATTAACCTAGTCGGAGCGTGCTTCATTCAGAGCACTCTTTGTTCTCCTTTGATGCATTCATTCAGACCTTTGAAATACTGCGTATATGAAATTATACACAGAGCTAAGTCAAGCTGAAGTCACCCCACCTATAATCCATCCATCTTGTTGGCAGCCATCTGGCCACATTATTTTTGAGAGGCCGAGGCGCACGCCTTGTCACGAAAGCGAGGACTTTTGACAACAAACCACTCTTTGAACTGGGGAGTGACCCGACCGGCTGCGGACGCCCTGACACCCGTAACAGGCCGGGTCACATTAGGTTGGTATTAAACAAAAATTTGATGGATGATCCAGAACACAAGAGATTATGATAGGACTGAAACCTAAAGGGCAAAAGGCAACAATACATCTGTCAGGAGTTGATCCCCTGTTCTAGGGGAACAGTAACAGAGAAACATACTTGACTCCTATTAAACCGAAGTGAGGCTCAAATTGCCTGACAACAAGAAGCCCGGTGGATTTAAGGAAACACCCGGAGTATGAGATGTATCTTTTATGAATCGCAGTGTCAACATCAACATGGCAGATCGATACACATCAATATCAGAAGAGGCACAACAACAAAGAAAGGGTCATCCTGACAAGCCATTTCTAGAGAAAGAAAATGTCATCACCAGCTCCTGCATTGTGACTTTGACTGCTCACCTAATATCCATCTGATAAATAGCAACCCCCCCCAGAAATAAAAATGAGTGACTGCCGGAGTGGGTGATGTCACTGTCCGCATTTGTCCCCCATCAGTGCGGATAGCTGCTTCGACCAGGGTGCTGGGGCGTCCTTGAGACACTTTGATAGAGACACCCCCCCCCACTGCTGATACCTCAGGCCTTCGCTGCATCAGTGTCAGGAGCCCTGCAGGCAGGAAGCTAAAAAGGATGGCAGCCCCTTCCTTCCCCTCAAGAAGAGCCTTGGCCATGGGAGCAGCTGACAGGAATTTGACCCCAGGACTGATGACATTATGTGATGGGAAATCATGAATTACCTTTCAGCAAAACGTAATCTCGTCACCTTTTCCTTGATGATTTAAATTGATCAGCCACAGGAAATAAGCTTGTAGAGCACACACAGAGGTCTACTTTAGCTTTTGTTTGTATGATGGTTTATTTGCAGTAACTGATATGCCACCCCATTGTTTTTTTGTTTTACTTCTTCCAAAAAACAAATAAAAAAAACACAGTGGAGAAATCCTGTGTGCAGGCACAGCATGAGTAGTGAGTGATTCTATCTGATGCACTGCGAGTTGAGCGGCCCTCCCTCTGGGCAGTTCAGCCTTGCCTGACTAGGAAGAGAGGGGAGAGGGAAGAGCTTGTGTGCTGGCGTGCGTGTGTGTGCTGTGTGCGTGCGTGTGTGTGCGTGTCGGGAGGGGAGACATTGTTCCTTGACGTCACCGCTCAGCCCAGCCTGCCGCTGCTCTCAAACACGTCTTTGTTATTCTTCCACCGGAGACCGGCCATCTGCAAAACAAGGAGCCCCGCCTGCAGATCTGCTGGAGCGGCGCGCCGGGTGCAGAGGTTTACACTGTGTAGGAGGCTTAGTGAACTGTCAATCAAGTCAGGGCAGAAAAGAACAGTGTAATAGGTTCATGATATTACTAGTTCTTAAAACCATAATTATAATAATAATAATAAAGTTATTAGTAGTTTATTTATTAACTATAAAAATAAGAACAAATAATATCCATTAACCATAAAAACATATTACTGTTGTTTAGAGCTCACTTTAATTGATTAGTTGATTGACCGAAAATAAACCTGCAACAACATTGATAATACATAAATCCTACAAATAATTCTTCAAACTTGAAAAAAATACAAACTTAAATATATTTTGGTTTTGAAAAAATGGTAAGGAAAAAAAATATGGGCATTTTTTTCATTATTTTCACATTACCATAAAACTAATATTATTATTGTATTTTATTTGTATAATTACTATTAATAACACTTATTTGAATCCTTATAATAAGAAAAGGATGTTGTTTAACATGTTATTGATATGATATTGCCGTGGATGTAGCCAATATTATTGTTTGTGTTGTTAATTATGTAATTAATAGGATATTGCGTCTAATTTATATTATTGTTTTTATTAATACGCTCTTGTCTGTATATTCCAAATATATTTCTACTCAAATGTTCATTAACCATTATTCAAACTAATAATACAAAACAAACATATAAACTACTGTTGAATTAACACAGAGGCGCTGCTTTGACGACACTTTGTTCAACACGGCTGTAATGCTACAGAAGCAGACAATAGCCGGAGCTGTGTGCTGCGGTCCGCTCCAGTGTGAAACGTGCTGTTAGCAGTCCATTAGCTTGTACTTACACCTTTACACTCGATGTCCTTCCGCGGGAATCTAGGTCGCATTTTCATACCGACCGCGGAGCACGGCTCTCTCTGGTAACTGAATAGCCAGTGTAATCCGACACTTCAACTTGCCGTGCTCTACGGTAGTTGATTCAGTCAGTCACTCACACCGTCTCCGGGGCTCTCATGTCGTCTTTGTGAAGTGGAGAGAGCGAGAGAGAGAGGAGCACCGTAAACACGAGGTTTGGAGAAACATTACGCGGATTTGCAACTGAGGTCTCAGCTGAAAGTAAGTTTCGCGCCTGGTTATTTTCTGTTGCAAAGCGAGGTTTGAATGTGTGTGCGGGTTGCTCAAGATGGGGCTTGCCTCCCGTTGGACAGATACTACCTGCTAACAATAGGGTGACCTCCTAGAAACCTTTAACAGCCGCTGATGAACTCGTGTCAAAAGGGGGCAGATTCCGGTTACGGAGCGTGGTTTACGCGGCGTGATATCCAGGCTTGTGTGTGCTGGGTATTGCACGTTTCTGCCTTGTATAGACGAGTTGCGCTGGAGCGAAACAGTCAGTGTGTCCGCAGGATTGTTGCAAGATAGGTGCATGCACTTCGGGAACACATTAGACAGTAATGTGATTGTGATTGCAGGTCTCTGTGTGTATGTGTGGGTGAATGTCTTGTCTCGCTGGATCAGCTGATGGCTGCGTTGATGCTAAACTGAGACTACATGTCACTTAGCTAACAGTCAGTAGTGTGACTGGGTTTGTTGACTCGGCTACCTGTTGTATTGCAATTAGCAGACATTTCCATATGTTTCTTACTCTGTTATGTTCTATTCAACAACACCATGTAATGCAACATTTGCCACCTTGACCTGCACTGATAGCACTGATTTGATCCTCTCAGGGTCCATTCAAAGATCAGTGGCTCTCAATGGGACCCCCAGGGGCTCTTAATTGGACCCACATTTACGTTCACAATGAATTTAATGCACTGTGAATATTACTATTAACCCAGGTGTGACTGTAATGTCCTGCAACATTCACTGCACACACCCCCCATGCTTCAGTACAAATTAGTCTACACACACACACACACACACACACACACACACACACACACACACACACACACACACACACACA
>NW_011333369.1:126745-141799 GCF_000735185.1 Notothenia coriiceps
CCAGCTCTCCTACACACATGCTCTTCCTTCTTTTCAGTGGCTGAATGGGCTACTGACACACACACACACACACACACACACACACACACACGGTTTCCCTGACATGCAACTATCTGAATCCCTGACAGTGAACAGCAGTGCCACATTTGTTAGCCCCTTCTACAGGGGGAGTGTGGATGAGCTGCTTGACTCAGCACAGCCCTAACTTTGGCGGACCCTCCCCGTAAAAATTCCTCCCATCTGGATGTGAGGCCAGCCAGGGCAGAGCGCAGCAGAAAAGGGGCTCCTGACGGGAGGAGGAGGAGACCGCCCCTCTTTCATTACCCTTCCACAGGACAGCTAAACTTTGGGAGGGGGTGAAAGAAGAGCCTATATCCTTGTTAGTAAGGTGCTGAAGTTAAAGGGAACGTGATAAGGAGCAAATCAGCAATCCTTTGTTGTTGTTAAACACTCGTGGAGTTTTGCAATATCTATTTCCACCCATATCTTCGTGACTGTGCTACTATCCTGTTATCATTATGCAGGTGAGATAACAAGCAGAGATACTGTCACCACCCGCAGGAAATCTGTTTAAACGCCTCAGAAATCAGTTTCCTTAAAAATCTGACACAGTCTCAACAAAAAATGAGTTATTATGGGATTAACACAGTGACTTTTTATTGCACAAGTCTTGCATTGGATTGCAGGTGTTCACATTATTGTGTCCTCTTCTGGTTAAAGAAAGTGTGTAAACAGATCTTTGGATGGGTGCACCCTCCAGTGTCTCCCTCCTTGGTAATTTAAATTGGTGATGTAATGAAATTGTTTCAGCAGCAACACTTGTGAGCGGCACCACATTAATTAGTGCTTTGAAACTTTTTTTTAATATTCCCCTGACAAACCAAAGCAGTGTTAAGTCATCTCAGAAAAGCATGAAAAGAAGGCACACTCGTTGACAGTGGTTTACCTGATCAATTGTGAAAGAAAGAGGGCAAGGAATTAAAGCCATCTGAAACTGTTTGAAACTTGGATGTTTGTGTGTGTGTGTATGTGAGAGTTTTCTTTCCTTCTGTTGTCCCTCCTGAGGCCTCTCTGCAACCAGCTAGCCATTCAGGCTTTGAGACAAGACAGAAGAGTGTCTGATTCACTAAACAGGCTAAAGGCTCCAGTAGACTCACTTTCAAATCAAATGTAGGCTCTTTAAGAAAGTGCTGGCTTGGGTGCAAAAGCAAGTATGCTCACTGAGAATGGATCTTCTGGCCCTCTACAGCACAATGTGTAGGAGATGATGCCAGAAATCAGTTGGGAAAATAGCGAATATTATAATCAGACACAAAAAGACAACACATGCACTGGCAGAGCTACAAGTGAAAGCCAAACAAGAGGAATAATATGTATGTTTATATGCAACAGTATGCTTGTGCCCTAAACCAAACAAGGCAACAGAATGGAGAGATTACCCTCAGTAAAAGCCAATATGGTTGTACAATATTTGAATTAATGATTACAATAAACAATTATCTTGAATAAATCAGGCTGCAACAAGTTAAATAACAGATTCAAGTATCAGGTTCGAACACATGCAGCTATTATTCAAACTCAAGGTTGTCATTCTTCACATTTCTTCCAGTAGTGAGTGTACACACTCCCTATCTTTGCACTTCCACACTAAAACTGCTTAGAAGTGTCTACAGGAAAAACAACCAATTACTCGTGTCGGAGTAATTAGCTTTTGTTACTCAGCAATTTACCAAGTTGCACCGTCTCTGCTGCTATTTACTGTGTGTCGGCACAGCTGCAGCCTGCTAAGTGCTTAAAACCTGGCGAACGCTAATCAATGTTTTGACAGCCTGACATTTCATCTAACTGTTCATGTTGGTTCGAGGAATGCTGTGAAATACTTGCAGCCTGTTCACTTGACACAGATTTTTAGTAGACTGGTGTCTCGCCATAAGCCAAAACCCACCCACTTGTGTCCCGAGCAGAAGTCAGCCTTTGTTTCTGTCTCTTTCTCTCTCTCTTTCTGTCTTTCTGTCTCACTTGTGGTGCGACTTGGCAGCATTTTTCATCTGGACTGAGCCTTTGTTTTCAATGCGTGCCTATTTTGGTCTTTTAATAAGGAAAAATTAGTGTTGCCTCAGAGCAATTTAAAGACTAATTTTCAGAAAAAGAGCTTAGAGGGAGTTAGAACCTGAAACATTCAGTTTGCGCTGAGGTTGTGCCCCTGTGTGAGACACTTAACTACTTCCTAAACCTTGTTGTAATTCTACCCATAAGTCTGCAGTTAAGCTCTCTTCAATCTGGTAATTGCAGTGGAACTAATAAAGAGAAAATGAAGCACCCAGCAGATGTAACTCATACAGCCGACTGACTGTGATGACATCAGTTTGGTATAGAGAGTCAAAGTGGGCCAACGTGAAGCGCGGGGATAAAAAAACCTCAATGCCACATGCTTGTCACCACTGTCCTTCAAGCTGCAAACCTTGCACTGTGGTTTGGCTTGTGGCGGGTTGGTTGAGACTCCCGAGGTGGCTGCGAAAGTCAGGAGAGGCATTGTAAATAATGCTCAGACCTAGAGCAAAGCATATAACCTCAAAGGAAGCAGCAAACAGAATTGTTTGTTCACCAACTGTAAAAAAACTATACAGTAGCTGTACTGAGCTACTATCAGGTCGGTGAAACGGGGACAGTGCTGTTAAGGCCCAGAAGCACTAAAGCCACATCAAGAACTAGCAGCGACTGACGCTGAGTGTTGCATCGCCTCACATCGCCTCACATCACCTGATCAAACTCATGCTTTAACATAACGCAAAGACTTCAGCCATTGGCCAAATAGCATGTATCATAAAAATGGAAACCAGGAATATAGGACTGGGTTAATCAACTGTGTTTTAATACATTAAATCAAAGCAGTGTTTGCAGACACTTTAACATCACACTTGCTCACCATTAGCTTTTGACCAGATGGCCATGTTGTTGCAAAATATTTGTGTATTGAAATGATCCGATGAGAATGAGTAGACCCTTCTGTTTGTGCCGTCTTGACTTTAGCAATCTGAGTGTTTTGCACCACGTCTATGTCTCTTCTTGTGCACTGATTTTTTTTTAAGGCAGTACAGCCAATCAGAGTGGGGCTGCCTACTAGTGAAAGACCGACATTGGCTGATTTGGTGTGTAGTTATTTGCATTAAATCGTGCAAAACATTGTTTTGCATTGAAAGGATTATGTGTTGTTTAGAGATGGTCTATCTGTTTAAGTGGCATAATGTAAGCAACATCAGAACAGAACAGTCACTTCAACCTTGAGCTCTCCCAACATCAGGGAGACGCAGTCCTCTAAGTGCTTTTTTTCCAAGACAAGAGAGTGAAACGGAGTGCAAGGAGGGAGAAAGTGAATAGAGAAGTTGCTGGCCAACCCCTGTCACCGTCTCATGCATGTTTGATTTGATGTTCTTTGAGAAACGAGTGCATGGAACGTCACAATGTCCATGTCTCGTTCCCATCCATCGCGAGGCTGGGGCCCTTGAATCATAAATGACACCCGGCCTCACCAGGAACAATATGAGAGTCGTTGCCCTCACAGGAGGAACAAAATGTTCCCTCGATCCATCCATCCATTCGCCCACCGCTGCCGCCTGCACTCAGGACTTCTCACCATCGCAAGCAATTACCCTCACTTTCTTTTTTGCTGATGAAATCCTCACAGAGTCTGTCTCAGCTCTGTGTTGTTTAGGCGCCTCTGAGAGAAAAGGGTAGCGATGGAGAAAAAAAGAGATAGTATGTGAGTGGCGTTGGCGTGTGTCTGTTTGGCTTGTAAATCCTGTTTAAGCTAAACAAACTCATTGTCCACATCCTCCAACTGCGCCCTCTGTGTGTGTGTTGTGTGTGCCTTCCCTCCTCCTTCCTCCCCTTCTCCTTTTGAGTTGTAAGTACAGTCCCTAATTAGTCCCCTCTCCCTCTTCATGCTGGGTCAGTAGGTTTACGGTTTCAGCGCTGATCTGCTGTGTTTGCCTTGTCTCTCCTGATACTGGAGCATGCCTGCAAGCCAGCGCAGACTGCAGCCTCCTCCAAGAGGTCTTCACACCTTACACAGCATCCCACATGGGTTCATTTGCCAGACAGCCACTCAGGACTGTACTCATGCTCACGCTCATGCAGCTTGCCCAGCGCTTGAGCTCATGCCAGTTATTACTCAAACCAGCCCAGCAAATAGATGCACCTGCTGTGTTGAGTCAATACGTTAAAACCTGTTATGTTTTCAAACAACTGCAATGCATTTAGAAGAAGATTCTTAGTTTTACCTACCCTCTACACAGCATGTTATCAAATCCTCCTTGCTCATAGCCTACAATGATCCTTTTTCTAAAGATAAGATGCCACATGCTATGTTTATAATATCATTTGCGCTATAAACAGTCTCTTGTCTAGTAGGCAGTCTCTCGAAGTGTGCGTGGTGATGTTGATTTTCTGGTAGAGGTTGCGTGGGAGATGGAGAGAGTGATGGCAGAGATTCTCTGAAGGCGGTCGAATTGTCTCCAACATGGCCTCCAGGAATACATACTTCCTTGTTTTCTGACAAAGTAAATTAACCAGGATTTGCTAATGCAAAGGGACATCGTTTATTCTTTGCCTGCGATGTCAGTTATGATGCGGAGAGAGAGTCGTGCAGTTTGCTCTCACACAACGCTAATTCCTACACATGCATGCAGTGCAAAGGCTAAAATATGGTGGATTTGATGAGTAGTAGATTTCAGTTGTCTTTAAAGAGGATAATACAAATACTTTTTTAAGGCAGGGGGAAAGCTGTACACTAGATGTTGATTTTTCGGTCGTGTCCGTCAATGAAACCAGCCATGGTTGTTATGGAGAGCCCCTCAAATCATATTGGCATATAATCTTGAGCTCCACTGCCCCTGCTAAGAGTGTTTTCTTACTGCCTTTCAACATTGCTCAGTGACAGAAAAAGTCTATTACTTTGTGCAGTGTGTTTGGCCGCCTGGTGCCCTCCCCTCGGTTTTGACACTGGCGGTTGAGCCAGGCGCTTTCCCAGGGTTCTGAGAACTGACATCCCTTTCATTTTCCCGCCTGGGCGGCCCAGATAAAGGGGCATATTTTAAACCTCTGTGTGGATACACCGACTGAAAAGAGAGACGGGCTGGTGGGCCGGGGCTGAGCTACAGCATTAACTTCACAGCTTTAACAGGGGATAGGGAAGGTCGAGTTTTGATGAGGGGTGTAACAAAATATAAAGTCTACTTTATTAAACAGTGATCTCGTTGATAATGGATGGTTGGAAGTACTATAACTGGCTGCAGACCTGACTTTGCAAATATCACAAGCATTATCTACAATCTCACTGCAGATAACCCATCTCCCTCGTTTATGCCTGGTCTATTACAGGGGCAATGTGTTTCACCACTTTTTTCTAATCTCCCCCTCTTACAAGTACGTCCTCCCAGCAAACCAAAGCCAGGGTGGAAGCCGTCGTTTATCATATCAGTAATGAGACCAGGCTAATCGTGTGTATTCCGGAGACAGCAATGATACACTGCTTGGAGCTTGCCAGGGATCAGCCTCTAAACAATGTTTATCATTGTCTCCCAGGGCTCTTTAATTATCTGGCAAACACTATTGACAAAACAGCAAGGGTCCTTATGTTTTATGATTTTTAAAGGATGCTGGGTTGCTGTCACAAAATGCTCACTTGGTGTTGTGTTCTTAAGAATGTGTTTTGACCGAGAAAAACTGATAATCACATGCTTTTTCAAATGAATTTGAATGAAAAACCGAGAACAGGGATGTTTTTTGTGTCTCTAGAATCCTTCACATTTTGTAGAAAGAGCAGGAGCAGTTGATTTAATTAGATCCAGATCTGGTGCTCTATTTATGTTTGCACTTCCAAAACACAGTTGTATTGTTTAGTGATAAGAAGAGAAGAGAGATGATCTGTGCGGAAAACATTTCTTAATCTCCCAAATGCTGGACTCAGTGCTGCTAGCATGGCAGAGGACTTCTAGTCTTGTTTTAATTCTAAGTACACTCATTGGGAACGTTTATTTTGAAGAAAATGTAGTAGAATTAGTCAATTTCCAAGTAAAACATCCAGTAGAAAGAGGTTTTGTTAATAGCTCCTCTGTCTGCTCCTATGCCAACAAGCACCCATTAGTTCAGATTACATATATTAGCAGAATCTAATACACTTATTACACATCTCAGCTGCCATATTGCTTTCACAGCCATCCTGTAACCTTTACTTGACTCCCCAGTGGGAGCTGAGTGGATGCTGAATGGTATGTGTTGATATTGTTAAAGATACACGTGAGGACATCACACGCTTCATGTGTGACTCATATATTTGGATGAGAAGGGGAAATGGGGGGGGNGGCGGGGTTCCATACCCACAGCCAGAACCCCTGCCACATCTTGAGGCTATTGCTCAATATCTGTGGCTACAGTCTGAAGGAGAAATGTCTGAATGGATAATCGCTGGTCAACAACAACAGCAGACAGACAAAATGTATGTTACCTCCCCCCACACAATTACACACATCACACCCCCATCCTCTTCTCCTTGTCAGGTCTCTGTAGCCATGTCTCCCAAGATATCAAATCAACATGATTGTTTAACAAGAGAGGAGGTGTGTCTTATTGATGGTTGCATGGAATCACCTTTGCTGTTCTGTGTGTGTGTTTGTGTCTGTGAGAGTGAGAGCAAGAGAGGGAGGGGGGTTGGGGGGTGGGAACCGTAGCGGTGGCTTGGGGTGAGGTCCTGCCCTGATTTTCTGTGGAATTCCTTTGTTTTTGGAAGCCAGAAAGGGGGAAACTGAATCTGCGTAGCCCGGGGGTCTCTGCTCCTTGAGAATTCTCTGCACACATCCCTCTGCCGCCAGCCCTGATGGTTTTAGGGGTGGCTCTGTTTTCAAAGCTCGGGACAGCCAAGGTGTTTTTCACCTTCCAGAAAAAGGAGAGTGGGGGAAAAAATGATGACTACACCAGGCAAAGCGTCTCTGGCCTGGAGGGACTCGAACATTTGCTCCATATTTTAAGGCTACGGATATGAAAGGCAATTGTAGATTCTGTCACTCAGTACACAAAAGATACCTTCCTGTGAATATGGATGGAGAACGCAAGCAGAAAGAGCACTTTCTTTATTGCAAGAAAAGTGTGGTGCAGCAATTTCCTAATGTTTTCCATTTGTAATAATCCTCCTCTGCAGATTAATAAGTTATTTAATTGTGTTTCACGGCCACTGGAAGGGGCCAAGGCTGCTGCAGAAATGTTGTCAGCTGCTCCTGCAAGCTGGAAATGTCACCTTACATTCATGGCTCATTAAGTCTGATAAACCTAGGGTAATGGTGTTAAAATTGTACAAAGGTATCTCCGTTTACTCCGTGCCACAAGTTTTCCGTGACCAGATTCTTATCTGGGGGGCTGTCGCTTTAAGTAACTAACTTCCACAAAGCCGAGCTTTTCCCTCTCGTTTGAAGGGGGCTCGTGTTGAGCGAGGGGGGGAATTGAATAGGCTTGTTGCCTGCCTCCATTGAGCCAGCTTCATTCTTCGCTGTCCCTTGGAACAGGCGGGAGTGGGGGCTTGAGAAAAGGGAGCTGGCAGAGGAAAGGGGAAAAGGAGAAGGGCTAGGAGGTCTGGTCACGTGAGCAATGATAGTGTTCGTGCTGGTCCCTTTCAGGCTGTCACAGTAAATCTGTTTGACTTGTCACTTTGTAAATCATTACGAAGGCTAAAAGCCTCTCTATTGGATTGTGGTGGAAGGGGGGAGGCGGCAGGTTTCCTTTGTGCCTTCTTGACGATGATGATAATCAAGTTTGTTTCTGGCCATCCTGCTGTGAGGCTATAATTAGCTCCATTCTTTTCTCTTCTCATCCTCTTTTTTGCGTGTTGCTCCTCAAAGCAAAAGTGGATTCATTGTGCGGAGGTCATATGATGAGTTGTGTATAGAAGCATCAATAGCTTCTGAACACTTCTTTAGTCTGATCAGGCTTTCTACTGTAGATTCAGAAGCAGGGATGGTGTGTTTGCTGCATAAGATTGTTATTAAAAGTGCTCCATCCTCCCTGCCTGTGCTGAACCTATTTAAAAGTGCATGTGAGGTCTCCTGATCCTCCCTCAGGTCAGTCAGGGAGAGTCTAAGCTTGAGGTGTGTCTAAACTTGTAGTGTCACTCTCTGACCGAGCTGTCAGACAGAAACATGACAGAGCAGATCTCATCCGGCCGATGAAGTCTGCGCGGTGTGACGTCTGATTTCCGAGGGCAAACTCCATCTCCTTGCATTTGTCCTCTCCCTCTCTTGTCTCTTTTCTCTCCAGTCCTTTTTCACACCATGCTTCCTCTGTGCCCACCCTCTTCTCTCCTTTTGCCTCCCTCCCTTTTTCTTTGGTGTGTGTGCCAGCAGCACTCGTGCCTGGAACAGAGCACAAGGGCAGACATCTGTCGCACTGTGTCCCTGATCTGATCTGTGGCTCAAAGCATCGGGGTCATGAAGAGTAGCAGCAGCCCGTCCAGATATCACGGGAGACAATCTGAGAGCTCTATCTCAGTGTTTTGGTCTTTATGTGGCACTATGTGAACCCGTCTATCTCACAGAAATGCACACACCATGGTATTAAACTGTTGTCTCTATGTGGAGACGTCTGTCACTTGGACTGAATAAGTCAAATGGTGCTGGCAGTGTCCCACGTCTTCCTGACAAAGCTCTTTCTTAGACTCACAGTTGCAGAGAGCAGAGCCAGACATCGCTTTTATCTGGCTGTTTGTCAGCTGCAATGGTGTGCAGTGGATCTGAATGAAGGATTTTGACAGTTAAACTGGATCTTTGAGCCTGAGGCCGCACCATTAATGACGAACCTAATGACAGAATGAATAAAAGGTTGTTAATTGCGGCTGCTCGGTTGTGTTAGTGAGAGTGTAAGTCTGGATTGACATACACAGCGGTTGCCAAGTTTGATATTTCACATACCTTCTTGAGAGATTAATGGCTGTGTATTGATCGCACTCAGAGTTTTGACATCTATTGGTTTTGGAGTGGCAGATTTTTCCTCAAAGCAGGTGAGTTCATGTGACAAGACTGGTAAATGCTTAGCTTCATGGGAAAATTCCTACAAACTACACAAATCCTGCACTTTATTTAATATACATGTTCTAACATTTTCTAGGCTTCAATGTAGGGCTGCTCAATTAATCGTATTTTAATCGCAATTACGATTTTGGCTTGCAACGATTATGAAAACAACATAATCGAAATAAAACGATTTTTTTAATTAATTTTTTAATTATTATTTATTAAAAAAAAAAGATTATATATTCTTGTATTGGTTTTTCAATTGAATTACGGTACACTTAAAGTTCAGGGTAATCAACTGTTAAAAACATACTACACATTGTTTTTCAATAAATTGATGTTTTCAAAGTAAATGGATAATCTTTTTTAATAATCGTGATATCAATTATTGACCCAAATAATCGAGATTATGATTTTTGCCATAATCAAGCAGCCCCACTTCAATGTGTTACGATTCATTTCATCAATAATTTACTTTAACTTGCACGGAATTCAATCTGATGGGATGTCAGATCCATCAAACTCCATTCAGTTCAATGTTTCCCTTAAGTTATCTGAACGCAGTGATGCATTCGACAGCAGAAGGTACAAATCTCCTCGCGCTCGTGTGTTTGAAGTTCCTACGACATCTGAGATTTGAGAGCAACCTTTGTAAAGCAAGAAACAACTAAATTCACATGCTCCTTTTCACTTCCATGTTTACTCACTTGCCATTTTGATTTGATTTCCCGACAACACAGCTTGTCAGTGCAAAGCTTGTCAGCGATCGACTGTCAGCTCTCAGATGTTGGAGAGTTTTGAAAATGGTTCCTGGTTGCAACTAAGATACCAAACAATTGTAGAGCAGCTTTTGAAAAAAGGCATAAAGGTTACAATGGTATCTAAAATAAGTTTTTACTGTCTTAAAATTCATATTCAAGTTTATTTCATCGGCACCAAAGGTTGTCTAAAAGGCAGGGAAAGGAATAAAAATAGGAATATAACATTTTGGTGTGCTTTAAAAAAAGCTGGTGATAAGTAAGTGTCGTTTTTCAGTGGCTATAAAAGTCCTAATACAATAAACAAGGCACGTAGTACAATAATCCCAAAATGCTCGCGTTTTAAAGGTCCTCCTGAGTCTCGCAAATCCATTGGTTTGGTCCTTTAAGATGAATCAGTTAGCCCATTTGATTAACTCAAAGCCTCTGGAATACTTTACAAAGCCCATCCTGACTCAGTGAATCTGAAGCTGCTTTGATTCAGCTCGTCTCACGTGAGTCAGCAGAGTCATGGAGTAAAAGGGTAGCATGTGTGACGAGCAGATTAGCCCCCTTTATGACACACGTCCTCTGTCAAAAGGAATATCTTAACATCTTGTTTACTTAGTATAAGTCTCTGAGATGGAAATCAGGCCCAGATTAGATCAATGGTAGACACGGCTGTTATCTTTTAAAAGATAATTGACCTGTGACACTTAGTTGGCAGGAGCCCAAACCCATGATGGCTCCATGATCTGCATGTAAATGCTTTGTCAAGTGAAGAGAACAGTAAGGGAAATAGATGTTTACATAAGGTCATTACATAGAGGTTATACTAAGTAGGTTACTATATATTATTCTACATATGCAATGTATATATGCAGCCCTTCAATAGCCTTGCTGCTTTAGTTTAATGTAATGTAAACTTAAACGCCTATATACACTTTAAAGACATACAAAAAACTGCACATTTCAGATAACATTGACACAGCAAATATTAGCTGGCTCGCTCTGTGCATTCATTCTTTTCACGTACAGTATAATAGCCAGGTCTCACAGTATGTCAAAACACCATGTCAGAGCTGAAAGTGATATCTTCATGGTGCTTGTTTTTTCTACAAAACCCAAAGATCTTTAAAGAAGATATTTTAAACGATATAAAACAGAGAAAAGATTGAACCAGCAAATTGTTTTCATTTTTCTCGCGGATTAATTCAGTGTAATTATTCCCGTCTGTTCTCTGTTCAATCAACAGATGTTTATTTATATAGCCCAATATCACAAATGTTACATTTGTCTCAGTGGACTTCACAGTTTGTACAGAATATCAGTATGACAATACAACACCCTCTGTCCTTTGACCCTCACATCGTACAAGGAAAAACTTCCAGAGAGAAACTCCACAGTTTAAAGGGGAACATGGGAGAAACCTCAGGGAGAGCAACAGAGGAGGGATCCCTCTCCCAGGACGGACAGACGTGCAATAGATGCCGTGTGTAAATCGAAGAGATAATACATTTTACAGCATAGGTAGACCGAATGTTTGGAAATGCATGTGTCTATAATAAGAAGATGAGTCCACGAGGATTTCAGCAATCTTGTGGGAGCCATCAGGGAAGTAGTATGATGAGAGTCAGGCAGGACCGCAGAGACAGGTTCAGCCACGACTCGAAGTCCAGGACTCAAATCCAGAATTCAGGACACAGGATCCAGGACTCAGGATCCAGGATTCAGGATTCAGGATCCATGACTCCGGATGCCTGCATCCGGAGTCATGGATCCTGAATCCTGAATCCTGGATCCTGAGTCCTGGATCCTGTGTCCTGAATTCTGGATTTGAGTCCTGGACTTCGAGTCGTGGCTNTGCAGGGTTGTTGGTTGTTCCTAGAGTCTCTAAAAGTACAATGGGAGCCAGAGCCTTTTCTTATCAAGCTCCGTATTTGTGGAATCAGCTTCCAGTTTGTGTTCGGACGGCAGACACCCTATCCGTTTTTAAGAGTGCGCTTAAGACCTTCCTTTTTGATAAAGCTTATAGTTAGGGCTGATTTTGCTGCTATAGTCTTAGACTGTCGGGGGACACCTTACTTCTTCCTTCTCTCTGTCTGTACCTGTGTACTCTCATGTTCTGAATAACCCAGCTTCCCCAAAATTTCTTTTTGGTGTCTATCTACGCCGGGATCCTGAGTCGTGGCTGATCCTGTTGCTGTGGTCCTGGATCCTGAGTCCTGGATCCTGAGTCCAGAGGCCTGTACTACAAATCTAGTTCAACATATCCTGGATATGTTTGAGTTAGCCGGTTGACCTAATCCAAAACAAATGCGCTAAGCGGACCTACGACGCGGGTTATCAACTCGATCGCTCAAGCCAGCCGTACCCTACTTTAGGGTGCGGTTCACATAAAAGGTCGGTATTGAGCGTTCCACAATCCAAAACTGGGACAAGCGCGAGGAGGCCCGCGCAGCGCTCCATACTTCGGCTGAGTTGAAAGCAGTCAAACCTATATATTTAGACGTATGAACAAAGCTTCAACTTGTAAAGAACTTCCATAAACGTAGAACAACTTGTGATCAGGGATAAAAAGCACATAATTGCACCGCGAGGTGAATACAAGCTGGGTAAAGAAAAACGGTCTTAATTGCGTTAAAATCAAAAACAGTTAAGATATTTCACTGCCCCGTCTAAGACACGATGTGGAATCGAACTGCCACCCAAACCCAAAACCAATAGAGAATACATCTGGACTCGGGTGTTTCGTCCAAACCTCTAAACTCGTTGCTGCCTTATAAAATAAAATACTTCTGCATTTTACAAAGGTATTTACCACTGTTAAGTTGCGCACGGCCAATACGCCTCCAAGAAGGTGACTAAAGATAAAGAAAAAAATGGATTAATATCATGATGTTAGATCCCAAAACAATGAATGATAAATGCCCAAACAACATCGACGTCTGCCACTCACAGCTTGCAGCCGGAACTGTAGCCCTAATCGTCCAATGTTTTAAACTAATTGACCATCCGGTTACCTGTTGAGCAAGATATTAAAGTAAGACTTTCTACAGCTAATTTGTCAACTAAAACCGTAAATAAGTCAGATTGTGCTGAGATGGGTAAGAGTGAAATTGCATAATCCCTCTTCTCTTCATGTCATTCACAACCAGTCCGTGATTTTGGACGAGAGTTCATTTCCTGGCAAAACGCGTATTTAACCTATTATTTCCCTTGAATACCTGTAAACGAGTTAAATAAATGAAAAATAAAAATCATGTGACAGAAGTATACGTTGAAAACAAATGTACCAGCTAACATTGCCAACGGATAAATTGGGCAGTTTTTACGATTTTTACACTTAGACATGAATCAACTAATCCAGGAAAAAAAATTCAAAAATAGTTGATGCAATATTATGTTCCTGAGTAAAGTCAGTGGAAAACGTGGAAGCGAGTGTCTCATTCGCAACATAGCTACACCACAAGGTAAGAGATTAAAGGCACCCACTCCACTACACCTTTCAGTGCAGGATAGAGCCCAAGTACGCCAATGCAAAAGAAGGGTCAATTGCTTAACAATTAGACACTAAGCGCGCTTTGCGAGAAGCGTATCAACAGTAAACAGTAAACTTATCATCAAAAGTTATTGTCGTGTCAAGGGATCCTCTCTACCACTGACATTATTAGCGCCACACAAGTTAGGTTGTGTAACCAATTGGAAAATTTCGCTGTGCAATTGTGGATTTCCAGGCGCATGTGGGGTAGAAGGATATGGAGTAGGTCAAAACTCGGCAAAAAAGATTGAAAAGGCAAACAGATAGATATAATGAATAAAAACCACATCAGTAGAGACAGAAATCAAATCAACCGTTAACGGAAATTCTGATTACTCAAGGCCCAACAATGGCAAAAATAGGACAAGTTAACACTAAGGAAAGAAGCCATTTATAAACAGAATACAAAGGAAGTAGGAACAGGCCGCAAATCCTTTGTCGGAGTAGTAGAAAGGATCAGAGATTAAACAGCAGGATAAAATTGGGGTCAATCGTGATTAAACTTCATTCACTTGCTCTGAATTGAAAACATTTCCAAAAAACTGGCTTGTGATTGTTGCCACACAACCAGCAGAAACAACATTACATTCATGTTTTTTAAGCTGGCCAGACGCTTACAAGCAAAAAATCATCTGACGAAAACTGCACTGAACCAAAAACTTAAACACCAGGGTAACATGGATTTCAAAACGATATTTCACAAGTAAACTCAAGAATGAAAGTAAAAAAACAAAGCTGAAACTTAAAAANTTTTAGTAATCGTGATATCAATTATTGACCCAAATAATCGAGATTATGATTTTTGACATAATCGAGCAGCCCTACCCGACAGTCTAAGCCTATAGCAGCTAAACTAACGTGTCTTCGTACATGCACTCCCTTAGGATAGGGTGAGGGAAAAGAGTAGGAATTAAGATGTATGCGCCACATCTATACCATGAGCGCATTGCTCCTAAATATGTGTTCTGGCACCGACACCAATCAACCGTTGTGCGTCGACTCGGCAGGGATCAAGGCACGTATATATGCCTCTCCCTGCTTCCACTGTCTACACACACAACCAAAGGACATACCATCAGTAAGGAAAGAGAGTAAGAACTAAAATGTATACCTGTTGTCGATAACTTTTCTACTAATATTATAACAATATCGAAGTGGATTATGTTAATTAAATCATGGTAGGTCTTGGCCATGGTAGGAAATTGTGATTGTGATTAATTCAGTAATAATTATGAAGCCCTAATTCCCATTAGCATCAGCTGTATTTTGTGTTAAGTAGTAGTTCAAAAATATTGTAACGCTAACATACTAAACTAGGACGGTAAACATGGTAAACAATACCAACCTAAACCAATACCTGTTAAACGTCAGCATATAAACATTATTAAAGTAAGCAAGCTTGCTTTAGCATTCATCTCAAAGCTATGTTACACTCTACAGTGCTTTACAACCTCAGAGAGCTAATAAAATATGTTTTTCTGTCAGTCCATTATTCCATTAAGCAAATGATAATCCTAGCACTGCATGTAAACATCCTTTCCTTGTTTAAATAAAAGCAGAGCCTGCACCAGAACTCTCGAGACAAGTAGGATACTCTTAGTAACCTCTCTGTGTGCCTGTTATGCAGCAGCAAGAAAAAGGTGTTTTATACTGATGACAGGCAAGGTCGGGCCAGTGAAACAGGACAGTGCGAGTCTGGAGGGGGAGGGGGTGGCGGGGG